>NW_009939430.1:4504-34560 GCF_000696875.1 Nestor notabilis | reverse complement strand
GCAGTAATGCAGCCTCCCAGATAATTCCACAGCCTGAATTTGCACAGAGTGGAAGCCAGGCTGGGCGGTTTCCCTTTTCAGCACATTTCTTTAGTACATGGGTATTTTTTCACCACTATCATCACTGTTTAGCATATGACAGATCTGCTGGAGTGCCTCGCAGGCAGTTCTGATTCTCTAGGGGACCAGCTCTGTTTCCCTGCTAGGGACAGAAACCCCCATTTTCTCCATCTGTTGGGCACAGGACTTCCATCTGCTGGGCACAGGACTCTTTCTGCACCCACAAATATAGTTTTCCCACATTAAATTGCTTTGTTTTATAAGCCTGGTGTGATTAGAATGTCCCTGTTCCCCTATGGTCTGTTGTCAACATCTGAGAAACATCTGTCTTTGCCTAGCCCTAAGATTTCCAACTCTGGAGAAGTTCCTTAGCCGCACATTAGTGCCTCTTCAGGCAGCGTTACTCTTACCAGGTGCAGTGATAACACCTTTAAGTTGTATCTATCTCCCTCATTCTTTTGCACCCACTAAGATTTCAAAGTGTTTACTGGACTCCAGTATGTGAGAGCCACTTGTGGATTGTTGGAATAATACTATAGCTTAAGTCTTTCAGAAGAATTTGCTGCTGTACGTCCCACCTCCGTTTCAAAGAGGATGAGGATGCCAGCTCTGTCTTGTAGGTGGTGAAGCTGATGCATAAAGATACCAGCGTTATTGTCGAACCACGCTGCCAGGTCCAAAAGCACAGTCTGAGCCCTTGGAATACTTTGGCCATGCTCTGTTCCTCCGGCCCCTCTCCAGTCCTTGGCAAGCTGCTCATCTCTCACACCAGCCCTTGATACTCCTTCATTTCCTCTCTCCATGACCAACGGTGCCAATCGCTGGTGCTACCTTTGCCCATGTCACGCAGCAAGTTGTCCCAGTACCAAGCCTGCTGTTTGCACTAGGGGTAAATAGAGCAGGGAGCAATGAATGTTGCTAACTGCATATAATTACAGATCCCAATTATGCTGTATGTGTGTGTCTGTTTATAGGGCAATTACACAATAAATAGGATGCAATTAGAGTGATCTATGCTGAAGGGCTGAACTTGTCACTGAGTGCTGAACTGCATGGACTCCAAATGGGGATGCCACCTCCTTTCACTGGATTTTCCCCAGAATCCAGATCTTGTCAGGTTCTTCAGCTTCAACCCTGACCATCAAAGGTAATTTTCACAAGCTTGTCTTGTTCTGCTGCCCCTGCAGCAAACAGATGTCTCAGTAATGCACTGGCTCTAATAACTATCCCCTTCTCTTAGTTTTACTTCTCCTGCTGTTCCTTTTCTCTTGGCTTAAGCATACGTACTGCTCAGAACTATGTGTCACAGCTTTAGGTCAGTGTCCTACTAAAACAGGGTTTTGACAACAGCCTAAGGAGGTGGTGAGTGATTAGCTGATGCCAGATGTTCATCCTGTTCCCTGTGTGAAATGAGTATGCAGATCTTGGTCTGGACACAAAAATCCATAGAATGTATCTGCAGTTACATTGGGAGTCTCAGGGGAGTTTAAAGTTGTTTCTTGCCTCGTCCTACTTGCTAGAATAGACGAGGTTATCTACTTTTACAGCCCTCAACAGAGGGAGGGTAAACTGGTTGGAGCTTCTGAACACTGGTTCAGTATGAAAGGCAGGAAGGAAGCATTCCCTACTGCTGTCTTTTCTTCCAGTTCAATGAATAAGCAAAACTCAGGTGCCCACAGTTGACAGCCTAGCACTTTTCCACAAGTGGCATCTTTAAGCAATAGAGATGATGTTGGGTCAATAAAGTCTCTGCTAAGAATAGCTGTACAAATATTGCTTCGGGCTTCCTATAGCATTAACCTGTGAGCTTCTCACATCCTATCCACAGAGGTTACTCAAACAGGCGCATTGTTGAATACAACCACTCTTTTGTCTCGCTACGAAAGCTAAACCTGAATTCACGTTGGGCTTTGGATGCATCACAAGAATGTGTCAGATGAACTCTGACTGTAAAACCTTCCTGGCTGTTCCTAAGGTTGGATAAAACCATGATATTGTTTGAAGGAGTTTTTTTTGCTACTCTGAGCTTTTACTGTATAAAGCAGTATCTCAGTTGAGTTTGTAGCACAGAGGTGCTACTGCTGGTAAACTGAATAGCACTGAGAGTTGGAAACCCCTTCCTGGCAATGGGAAGTTGGTACCTTACTATCCTTAGGGAAGGTTTCTTTCTTTTGTAAGCACTGAATGGCTGTTGATGATCCTTCAAGTATTTGCCAAGCAGGAGAGAAAATAAAAGGCCATTAAGGAATGTGTTAGAAACTGGGAAAGCCTTACTAAAGATAGCATGAGAGGGTTTAAAGAAGGACACTAGTGCAGCTCCTGTCATCATGTATACAAGAATAGGAACTGGGTTATTATCACATGTTAGACTGAATTTTCTCCTTGAAAATCTCTAGACTGGGGGTTTCCTATCCCCATCCCAGGCTGAGCAGTTGTGGTGGAATCATCATCCCTGGAATTAATTGTTCACAAACCATGTAGACAAGGCCCTCAGTGCCATTGGTTAGTTGTGGCCTTGGCAGTGCTGGGGTAAAGGTTGGACTTGATCATCTCAAAGGTCTTTTCCAGCCTCAATGATTTTATGACAGTGACATGATTGTGTGATACCAGGCCTAGAAGAGCTGGGCATAGGCTCCATGGATGTCCAGTAAGGGAGTTAGTCATGAAGCCTAAAGCAGCTAACATCCCTCTTCAAGGAGCTTGTGTCACTGATTATAGAGGGAGAAACCAGCTTTCATATCCTACCTGTAGTGTCCATGCTGTCATGATTTTAGTGATTCAAGCACCCATCCTCTATTACAGTGATGCCTCTGCTCTAGCTGCACAGACAGCGGATCATTATCTGCTCAGAGCCACTTTGTCACATCTAATCCGGACTGGAAATGGCAACCTAGATATGAAAGGGTGTATTGCTCATGCCCAGCAAAACGTCACGCACATATCTATGCAGTGCACATTCCCACAGTTATCCCAAAAACCTTGGTTTGGGGGAGAAGTTGAGTGATGCGGACATCGTGTTTGTCTGGGAAGAAAAACAACAGCATTCCCACAGTGCAAGTATTTTAAAGTCATTAAAGTATCAGCTACAGACTGTGTTGAGCGTCCACACTGATGTGTGTGCAGAACCCATTTGGCAGGCATTTCAAAACAGGGTGAAAGAAAGGCATTGAATTTTTTGGTGTTTCACAAATACCAAAGGAATGAAAATCCTGGTAATAAATGTTTCTTTGAAATTAGCTGAGGCTGCTCTAAGCCTGTTCAGCTTTCTGAGTTTATAACACCAAAGGGTTAGGAAATGCCTATGAATGTCTCCATTTTAGACATAAAAGAGACAGATTTCATAGAACCATAGAATTGTTCAGCTTGGAAGGGACCTTCAAAGGTCACCTAGTCCAACCCCCCTGCAATGAGCAGGGACATCTGCAACTAGACCAGGATTTGGCAGAAAGGGCTGAATACAGTCACCCTGAAAGTGAGGACCAGTGAAGCTGTGTTTGCTGGGAGCCCCTAAACTGTGGGTCCCTCAAGAGTGTGCTTTCTCCTTGTGCTTTGGTCCTCCACAGTGAACAAGGCAGCTGCTCGCTTCTCCGGTGAGTGAGAAAGGAATCCCCACAGCATCCCAGGCTTTGCCCTGGTGCTGGTGCTGGTGATTTGTCAGGTCCCGTGCCTCATGTGTTGGACTTCTGTTTAATTTTGACTTTTTTAGTAGGCCTAAACCCAGCCAAATGTAGCCCTGTATGATAGAGAAAATCTTTATAATCACTAGAAATAGAACACAGAAGGTTCCAGGGAGACCTGAAACAGTCTTTCAATACCTAAAGATGGCCTACAAGAAGTCTGGAGAGCGACTTTTCACAAGGGCATGTGGTGACAGCACAAGGGGAAATGGCTTTAACCTGACAGAAGAGAGACTGAGATTGGATATAAGGAAGAAGCTCTTCCCTGTGAGGGTGCTGAGGCGCTGGCACAGGGTGCCCAGAGAAGCTGTGGCTGCCCCATCCCTGGCAGTGTTCAAGGCCAGGTTGGACACAGGGGCTTGGAGCAACCTGCTCTAGTGGAAGGTGTCCCTTCCCGTGACAGTGGGTTGGAACTGGATGGGCTTTAAGGTTCCTTCCAACACAAACCATTCTGTGATTCTATGACTAATATGAAAACAGGTAGTGGCTTACCATGAATGAGTAACTATGACAGGCATCTTATGTCATCTTTGCTTTAGTTAAGCTAAGTGGAATTTAGGTGATGGACAAATATTGGAGGTGAGAGACTGAGATGAGTCAGGACTTTCCATGAGAAAAATGTCAAAAGGCCCAGCTTGCTGCTAAGTACCACCAGACCTGCTCTTCACCTTATTTAGACTAAGGTAAGGTGGCAGGAACACACTTAATTAGTTTGTCTGTAGTTCAATATTTTCTGTTATTCATTTAGATCATAAAAAGGAGTCTCACACTGAAACTGAGCTCCTCTTACCCATATCACAGAACCATAGAACAGTTTGGGTTGGAAAGGACCTTAAGATCATCCAGTTCCAACCCCCTGCCATGGACAGGGATGCCTCACACTAGACCATGTCACCCAAGACTCCATCCAACCTGGCCTTGAACACTGACAGGGATGTCCTTGCAGAGATTCTTATTTGCAGCATCTGATCCCTTCCTACATCCTGATCTCTGAGTTTAACTGATATAAGACTTTCTTCCTTAGCAAGGATTCCCTTTTATATCTCTGAGTTCATCTTTATTTGAGTTTATGTCTACATTCCTTCCTTATTTTCATTTTACAGCCACACAGACTCCATTTGCATCGATTCCCAACAGGTCAGGGCATCAACTTGCTGTGTCACATCCACAGCACGTTGCCCTTTGCTTTGTGGTCAGACCGTTAGTTAATCTACTCACCTGCTCCCATGAAAGCCAGCTCTCTTTGTGGTGGTTTAAGTGAACTTTGTGGCTTTCCAGCTAACGTCTGGGGGTTAACGCATCTCCTGATGCCAACCTCCTCGAAGCAGGAAACAAGTCTTCAAACACGGGAGTCTGAGATGAGCACACAGCTGCGTGCTCCTATTCATACAGGCATTGCTGTCTGTCAAACACAGATAATTGGATATTTATCCATACATTTGCATGAGGAACCACAGGAACTGTCTCCTGGAGCACAGACCCTGCATTTCAGGAGCTTCCTTGGATCCCTTCTCCCAGCCTCCGGAGCTTCCCAGGGGGTGACTGTGTACCGAGAGGATGACTCTACCCAGAGCAGTCATGGCTGCGGATTCGAGTGAAAAGTGAATTATCATTAATGAAGAGAATGGAGGAAAGAACTCTGTGCTCTGTCCTTGTGGCATTAGGCAATTACTGCCCGGCTCATTTTAGAGGTATATGCTTTCTTTCTCATTTAGCAGTGCCTAACTGATTTCTCCCCATGTGGAACTAGAGAGCATCCTATATCACCAGTATTTACCGTTCAGCTCAGGAGCTCTCCTTTAATCCTGGTGCTCTGTGGCCGCCTCTGGTACATATGTTTAATAAATATTTAAACACTAGAAGAACTTTGTGCACTTCATCTTGTAAAATCATGTTGCTGTCAGCATGCTCCTCCCATGCCGTGCTGGTGGCAAAGTGCCTTATCTCCTCTGAAAGCTTTTTTGACTCCCAGCTGTATTCCCTCTTGTTTTTTAGCCAGGCTTTCAAAGCGACACACACAAACAACCAGCTGCTAGATATTTGTGTGGAACATTAGCCTTGCAATTAAAGAGAGATAAAAGAATCTACTTTGGGGTTCTTCAGAGTTTTATTACTTCCTGTTCTGCTCCATTGCTGAGTTTCTTTGGAAAGTGACCTGCATTAGGGGGCTCAGCTGCAAGCACGTCCCATTGATCACCAACTGCTTAAAGAATTACCCATGCTAAGCCATATGAGTAAAGTCATGTTGAAGGTTATGAGTGACTCCTAAGTCCTATCCACAGCTTCTTCCTTCTGGTCAAATGAGCATGGTGGGAAAAAAGGTCCCAGGCTGGAAGTGGAGCCCATCTACAGACAAGAGGCTACACGATCATGGTCCTGCTAATAAGTTGCTTGCTATGTCCTACGTAGGAGAAGGACACAGTGTTGGTGCCTCCTGCTTGGGTTGAATTGATCCATATTCCCATTTCAGCCCACGACTCTTCTGGTCAGGATTTAGCCTGCCAAATCGCAGTGTTGGAAGCACTTGCTAAGCATTTATCACTCAATCCTACCCAAGTTCTTGCGGGCTCAGCAAGCAGAGGTGGGAGGAATGAACTTTGAGGACCATGACTATCAATGAAGTGCCGAGCATAGAATATCCTATAATGTGAACCATATGCCAAGCAGCTAGGGAAGGCTTTAAAAGAAAAATAAGGATTGTAAGGATTTTAGTATATTCTCAAGAATCTTGTGGTAACCACATTTGCTGTGATGCTGTAGCTGAGGGATCAGGAGTGAACACATCTCCAAGCAATGGTGTATATGACCCAAGGCAGGGGGTTGGAACCAGATGATCTTTAAGATCCCATCCAACCCAAACCGTTCTATGATTCTATATTCT
The DNA here is from genome assembly GCF_000696875.1 of Nestor notabilis. Lineage (NCBI taxonomy): Eukaryota > Metazoa > Chordata > Aves > Psittaciformes > Psittacidae > Nestor > Nestor notabilis. Next base: position 27,942 of record NW_009939430.1, on the reverse strand, counting down.
AATTTCAGAGAAGGGAGAGGGAATGCCACTGCCTTGCTCAATGCGCTGCCTTCCGTTGGTGAGCAACCAAGTCAGCAGAAGAGCCCAGCCTGCTGTTGTGCTTCTGGAATGAAGAATGCATCCTCCCATCTTCTACCCAAAGGATGCTTGAAAGGCTTTACTAAGGGTTGCCTTGTGGCTGGCAGGAGTTCACAGCACCCAGCAAGAGCCAGAAATGCAAATGACACATTTCCTTAGGCCAAGAGACTTGAGGATCTGTAACCGTTCACTGTGGTCAGTGGAGAAGGGAAGCCAACACAGAGCTGAGTGTGGGGAAGGAAATGTTTCCCTTCCAGCCTTCCAAAGCATTTCACCACCAAAACCTCACAACGCTCCCATGGTGATTTTGTTATTTCCATTTTAACATATGAGGAGAATGAATGACACTGTGGCACACAGAGTTCAAAATATGTTTCCTGGTTTCTATTTCTAGCTCTTGTGTCTAGCTATTTGTCTGATCTCCAAACCAGATACTTACCCTGACCAACAGCACTTCATTCTATCTCTTTGCAAAACAGGAGTAAAGAACTGCTCTTTAGGGGGATTGTGAATGTTCCCTTTCCCTGCTTTTAAAGCAGTTCTTGATCAGTTTTGAACAATGATGTATATATGAAAAAAATCTAATTATTATTAATTTGTATTTCATAAAGAGAGAGCTCACATGGCAAGGAAATACAGTCAGGAACCACTCAAAATCTCACACCCTCTGATAGGCTTTCTCTGCCTAGATGGACAAGTAGTTGGTGGTTGGACTCCAAGAGCTTTGCCATCTGACAGGATTTAATTAAACTCTACTTCTGCACATCAGGGTGGCTGTTCCCACCCCACCAGCATCAGCACAGCCCATAGAGCAGGAGGGAGAGCTGGCTCTGCAGGGCCTTTTTGGCTTCCCTTTCTCCCTTGGTCCAAGGCCAAGACATCTCCCCAAATGCCTGACAACTGCTGAGGCTGTTCCTCACTTGCAGCAAGGCTGGCAGCACTAGCCAGGCTTCCCGCTGGGCTGTGGATGGACCAGCAGTGTTGACAGCACAGCATCAGAAACCGCTGCCTCATGAAAACTGAGATATCTTGTGGCAATAGTTGGTGTCAGTTTTAAGAAAACAACATGTTGACTGAAAGTTTTTCATAAGCAACGTTATAATTTCATTTGGGTTTGATTTTTGTGAACTATTTTGCTGTTTTCTCCAAAAGTTTTAGCTATTAATTGATTTTAATTGTGTGTACATACAACAACACATATGAAGGTTTATTAAGAAATACATGTTACGTTTTTATCTATACTATTCGTAGAATCATAGGATTGTTTGTGTTGGAAAGGACCTTAAAGCTCATCCAGTTCCAACCCCCTGCCACGGGCAGGGACACCTTCCACTAGAGCAGGTTGCTCCAAGCCCCTGTGTCCAACCTGGCCTTGAACACTGCCAGGGATGGGGCAGCCACAGCTTCTCGGGGCACCCTGTGCCAGCACCTCAGCACCCTCACAGGGAAGAATTTCATCCTTATATGTAATCTAAATATAGCCTCAATTTAAAGCCATTCCCCCTTGTCCTGTCCGCATCCACTAGTCATTCAGCAGGGGCACAGACAGTGAACACTCTCCAGATGAGACTTCAGTGAAAAGCTGAAGGAGTTTTTAGCAAGTGAGTTCCAGGACAGAAATTGTTCCCTTCACTTTCTTTCAGAGTCATTATCGTCAATTCATGTGTGGAAGGCAAAGCTTCTAATTAGACACTGCAACGAGTGCATTTTTTATAAATAGCACCAATTGTTCCACTGGGACATTCTCATCTGAATCAGCTCCTATTCAGCTTTGCAGGCTCTGTTTTCCATGTGCAAGGAGGATATATTTTACTAACGAAAACCCAAGTGGATTGCATGTGACACAAAGGCTGAGGCACTAGAATGGCATTGGGGAAATCTAGGTTCTGCTGCCCTCTGACATTGGTTTCACCTGCTGTGTCATTCTGAAGTCACTTCACTCCCCTGCAATCCCACCCCTTTTTCATTCTTGAGTTCCTGGGACAAAGCCCTCTGGATGAGGGTTGTCACTACCATGGACCAGCCCTGGTCCATGTTCCACTGCACATGGAATAGTTATTGTGACACAAACCCCAATAATTTCAGAGCACTTTTTAGTGCACTTCCAGCTTGGAGTCCCACTGCAGATGTTCACATCAGGCCAGGTAAGCATCAGCCCACACATATTTGAGTTCTGGGGTGCTTTGCTTCTCACTCTGCAGGAGAGAACATTTGCATAGAATCATAGAATGGTTTGTGTTGGAAAGGACCTAAAGCGCATTCAGTTCCAAACCCCTGCCACGGGCAGGGACACCTTCCACTAGAGCAGGTTGCTCCAAGCCCCTGTGTCCAACCTGGCCTTGAACACTGCCAGGGATGGGGCAGCCACAGCTTCTCTGGGCACCCTGTGCCAGCACCTCAGCACCCTCACAGGGAAGAGCTTCTGTCTCAGAGCTCATCTCAATCTCTCCTCTGGCAGGTTAAAGCCATTCCCCTTGTCCTGTCACTCCATGCCCTTGTATAAAGCCCTTTAGGTGTTGGAAGACTGTTGGAAGACTGTTAGAAGGTGTCCCTGGAGCCTTCAGGCTGAACAAGCCCAGCCCTTCAGCCTGTCTCCCGACCAGGTCTGGGAAGCCCTGAATCTGTTGGGAAGCCAACGCAGCCCGGTGTCAGAGGCTGTGTTTACATGGCAGTGAGGATGTCACAGAGAGGGACTCTCAAGCGTGCTTGGGGCAAGCGGTTCACAGGCTGCTCAGTTCATGAACACAGCTCAGCCGGGAGCGTGTGTTTAATTGCTCAATGTACTGTAACACCCGTTGCTTCCTGCATTATCCACTTACCCCTGCTCTAGAGCTGCCACCTTCTCAAAACAGTCATTTCATGGAGTGAATTGCCTTGCTGTGATTATCTTTTTATGCAATTAATATTTTCTCAGCAAATCATGGGTCATGCTGTCTCCTCAATAGCTAAAGCAATTAATGAGCCCCAGCCAGCAGCCATGGCTGAATGAGTCACTCTGCTGGAGGAAAAGAGATCATCTTTGCATATTCACCCCTCATGCTGTCATTTCTGGTTGATATTTTGGGCTGTGGGTGCTTGTCTGTTATTCCCATGATGGAGCTGGATCAGCTCTCTTAACCTGACAGGTCAGGAGGCTGCATGTTGAGGACCCCATCATAGAATTGTAGAATCAAAGAATGGTTCAGGCTGGAAATGACCTTAAGATCATCTAGTTCCAACCCCCTGCCATGGGCAGGGATGCCTCACACTAGACCATATCACCCAAGGCTCTGTCCAACCTGGCCTTGAACACTGCCAGGGATGGAGCATTTACCACTTCTTTGGGCAACCTGTTCCAGTGCCTCAGCACCCTCATAGTAAAGAACTTCTGTATATCTAACCTGAACTTCCCCTGCTCAAGTTTGAACCCATCACCCCTTGTCCTATTTGCTACAGTCCCTGATGAAAGTCCTCCTCCAGCATCCCCGTAGTCCCTTCTCTCTGCTCATCCTGGCCATCATCTCTGCCCCAGCTTTGAGAATCATAGAATGGTTTAGATTGGAAAGGACATTAAGATCATCCAGTTCCAACCCCTGCCACGGGCAGGGACACCTTCCACTAGAGCAGGTTGCTCCAAGCCCCTGTGTCCAACCTGGCCTTGAACACTGCCAGGGATGGGGCAGCCACAGCTTCCTTGGGTAGCCTGTCCCAGCAGGCTCACTCCTGGCCAAGGAATCGATGGTGAAGGTGTGTGCTATGAAACCACAGCCCACTTGACTTCTCCAATAGCGTTTATGAAGTTCAGAGTGCTACTCTGTGCTCCATACTTTATGAAATGAGGGTACTTTTACACTCTTCTTCAAAAGTAACTTAAACTAGGACATCCCCAGGGCAAATTCTGGGTCATTTTTTAAGCACATGCATCAGCCCTATACACCTTTCAGCACGTGTGTCACAGGCATGTTTCAGTTCATTCCTCCACGCCATTCCTCCTACAACCTGCCACAGTTGGCTTTGCTCAGTGAGGTCAAAAAGGCTTTCTGGAACTGTCTGTGATGCCACCTTTATATCTTCCTTATCTGACAGAGCTAATGTGGACACTTACAGTGTACAAACAGCTGAAGTGATGTGAGCCTTTAAAGAAAAATATAACCCAAACACTGAATCTCTTTTGTCTCCATTTACCCATCTGATTCTACGTGAAGTTGCTTTGAGTCCCCTTTCATCTCTACTGACTAAAGAGACAGTTTTGTCACCAGGAAGCTGTTTGGTCTTTCTGTTCACTGTCTTTCCGTTCACTGTCTCTCCAAGCAGCAAGAAATACAACTTGTAGGGGGGCATCTGAAGGAGATGAAGGCTCCCGGCTTAGCTCAGGAGAGCAGTTGTGTGTATATTTTAAGAGGGATGGAAACCTTTGTACATCTGCAAGAGGCAGACAAGCCTGATATGTTGTGCTTGCTGAGGAGTGGGATAAACAGAAGCTTCAGAAGCCCTGGAAGTAGGGGTCAGGATTGGGAATTTGAAATGGCACAAAACAGGGCTGTGATAGGGAACAGGCAGCAAGGGCAGGAGACTAAGTGTGGCTGGAGAGTTTGGGGAGAAGCATCATTTAAACCTGAAAAGGGAATCCAGGAAGAAGAGACACAGGTTGCTTGGATTTGAACCGACGGTTCAAATTCCCTTCCTGACTCAGTTTAGTATCATTTTTATCCTAAGATTGTAGTGCCACCTCTCCAAAGTAAAAATGTGAGAAATGCACATAAGAAGGAGGTGGCAGTGAGCAAAGGGGCCTTAAAATCTACTGAATCACACCATTCAAGCTCTGGTTTCAGTCACAAGAATGCTCCAGGTCTGCCAAATGGTTGTGTGGCTTTTAGTCTGAAGCTGCTGGCCATCATTTTACTCAGAAAGATCCCTCCGGATAGTTTGTAGATTGCTTTTGTAGATGGGATTAGTGGTGAGTCCACCTATATTACGGTTTCTTCCACTCAGAAAGCTCTCCTATAGACTGACTCCTTCCCCATACAAAGCAGGGCTCAGGAGGCCTTGTGATGCCCTACCCTGCATGCCTTTATTGCTGCTTATTGAACCAAAGGCGTGTAAGAAAGTCACAGACCATGCTTTAGCCTCCTCCTTTCCCCAGCACTAAGCAAGATCCAGCAGAACAACACAGATTTCTGCTTTCCACATGGCCCTTCAGTTAATGTTTCTTTTGGGAGGGGAGAAAATCAGCCCACAGTTATTATTTATTAACACCTACTTCATGCCACATCTGAATTTCTGACCTACATTGTGCTTGAGCAAATAGCTCATGGAAGGAGAATTGTGCCTAGAGTAAGGACTTCAAGTTTAGGTCTATTAATTATTAATGGCTCTATTTATTTATTCAAAGGCCCTGGTGAAATGGGAATATTAGCTGTATTCCTTCCTCATGAACTCATTCTCTTGCCTGGTTTCATCTGGCTTTGCACATGTTCTTCTCCAAAGAAACCAGTCAAAAAGTGTGTGGGTTTGTGGAAGGGAAGGGTCATTTTATTTGCCAGGCAGGTCATACATTCTTTTCATACACCACTTTGTGGAACAACAAGCTGGCAGAGAGAGTGGAATATTCGCTTCATTTCCTGCAGATCTGAATTTAAAGAAGAAAAAGCCAAGGATGAAGAGGCTAAATTGAGAACAACAAACACCAAAGCTATAGAGACTCTGCCAGTCAAAGAAAACCTTCCACTGTAGTGATCTGTTAATTTGGAAGATGCTGAAGAAGATCCTTTTCCATCAACACTACTCACCTATAAGCCCATTAGGTTGTTCAGGGGTTGGAGGATGAACTTGTGCCAAGCAGTGATGCTCTTGTGCCTTCCCAGCTTATTCTTCCTCCGTTGTGTTTTCAGTTTCTTGAGCAGCAGTCCACAACCTTCCCTTTTGTGCTTTCCTTCACATCACCTGCAGCAGGCTGGTGTGTCCAACAGCGATGGGGGAAACAGCTACTTCTGAGCCAAGGCTTCAGGGACTACTCTGAGCACACATCACAAAATGGAACAAAAAGCCTCATAGAAACCAAAACCTCTGGGTGGTGTCAGGGAAGAGGGGCAAACCCACATCTCTTGGTAGGGCTGTATTCAGACCTGCCACGCACTCAGGTGTGAGTGTTCAGGTGGAAAATGCTGATGTTGCCTTGACATCTACACACATTTCCTGGCACACAAGAGCATTGTATTCTTGTACTTAGCATCACCTACAAACCCAGGAAGAGTAAAGAAACCTTCTTGTGTGTCTACTTGCATGTGACTTGATTTATTTTCAAGGCAGACAACCCAGCTGCAGGCTGGTGGCCTTCTGACACTTGTGAGGCTGTAGGCATCAATGTCAATAATCATCATCTCTCTCCTCCAAACAGCTCCTCAACCATCATCCACTTTTCAGCCCAGCATCACATACAGTCCTTCATTTTGCGTTCAGGAATGACTTTCCTTTGAGTGCACTGTATTTCCCCTCCTGTGAACATCTAGATATTGCTGCTGCATGAATGCTGCCCCAAAGGCTCTTCCTAACAGGTCCTGGGTAAAGTTACTTTCTTCCTCTCACTCATTGTCATACTGAGGAAACAAACATGAGGTTTCTATCCAGAGCCCTGTTCTGTTCTTTTTGGGTGTTTTGGCAGCTCAAATGAGAGGAGACAGAAAGTGATCCTCTCCTCACTGTGCTGCTGAGAGCCTCACTCCTCTCTTTCCTCTCCCTGCCACATCCTGCCATGCTCATTGACCCCAAACCCCACCAACTACTCCATCAATAAGCTGTTTGCTGCCTGTGGCTCAATGTATCATCACGCTGTTAGGTAAAAAAGGCAGCCACACATCCCTTTAGCAGGCTGCTTGTTTCAGTGTTTTAACTGTTCACAGAGATGCCCTGATTAAGTTAAGGTATTATATCCATCACCTTGTGAGAGTGTGGATAAAGACATAACTGCAGGTAATGGCAGTGTAAAGAGGTACAGACAGGGCAGCAGGTAGGAACAATAGCTTCTGAAAGCAAAGCAGGGGAATAATCTCAAGGCTAAATCACACACATTTCCCTCCTTTGGAAGTAGTTAAGGCAAATGATGTGCTGGGAGCAGGTCCAGGAGGAATTGCAGCAAAATGCCTTATGGAGAAGCACGCTTTGGAGGGCTGGCAGCCTGCACCATAGCTACCTGGGAAGGAGGAGAAGCACCGTGTGTGGCAGTGCCAGGCCTTCTCCATGGTGGGAAACATAAAGCATCAGAAATCTCTTCTTGTGGGGTTTTCAGTCTTGCTTTGCAGATGTATCAGTTTGAGACAATTTGGGGAGATCCAGAGAAGTTTCAGAAGCAGATCCTGGCTTGTTTGGTGTCTAAGTATGGAGCTGGGTCCCTTCCTCAGCTCCAGGCTTCCTGCCCCACTACCAAGAAGACCAGCAACCAGCCAGACAGCACCCCAGCAGCTCAGGCATCACCTTTGCAGAGCCGTGTCAGGAAGGACCCAGAGTCTTACCAACCTTCACCCGTTGCATTGGCCCCACTGCTCTGCGGTGCTGGAGGTAAAAATAACCAGTGCTGACACAGACTGGAAATGCAAAGAGAGGAGGAGGCTTGATAAAGGTCAGGGTAGCAACAGGCAGCAGCAAACTCCACACCATCTCCTTACAGTGTTCACAGAAGATGACTTCTTCCAGGCCTGAGTGGCCCAACTTCTCCCTGCTCGTCTCGCAGCCTCCCCACCTCTGCCCATCAGCAAGCTCCAGCTTCTCCATTGAATCATAGAATCAACCAGGTTGGAAAAGACCTTTAAGAGCATCAAGTCCAACCATTCCCCAGCACTGCCAAGGCCACCACGAACCCATGTCACTGAGGGCTTTGTTTACACAGTGTGTGAACACTTCCATGGACAGTGACTCCAGCCCTGCCCTGGGCAGCCTGTTCCAATGCCTGAGCACCCTCTGGGCAAGGAATTGTTCCTCAGCTCCATCTAAACCTGCCCTGGGGCAGCTTGAGGCCGTTTCCTCTTGTTCCATCCCTTGTTCCTTGGGAGCAGAGACCAGCCCCCTCCTGGCTCCATCCTCCTGTCAGGCACTTGTAGAGAGTGATAAGGTCCCCCCTGAGCCTTCTCTTCTCCACACTAAACTCCCCAGGTCCCTCAGCCCTTCCTCATCACACTTGTGCTCCAGCCAAGTCTTTCCTCCCACCCCCCTTCCCCACTGCTGCACGCTGGTACCTTCTCTCACTTCTGCAAACCCAGTTTCCCCCTTGGTCAGTGCAATTCCTCCCTCTACCCAGAAATCACCATCGGACGCAGAATGCAATCACCAGCACGAGGGAGCAGACACTCAGCCAGCCACAGAGCACCAGGCTGTGATAAACTGCTAACAGATAAATACAAGATGCATCATCCATCACAGCAGACAAGCCTCTAATGTCTGATGCAGGTCTGTGCCTCTATGCTTTAACCCAAAGGCAGATGGTTAAAACATAGGGATGTTGGATATGGCAGTTCCAGTTCAGACCTATGCTCATTTCTGAGGATAACAGCACTCTGCAGAGGTGTTTGGCTGAACAATTCCCAGCCCATCATTTCTTTTCAGATTGTTTTGCATCCACACTGTTCAGGCCTGTGGATGTGGAACTGGTGAGTGGGTGTTTTCCCTCTCACTGGCTGTATGCTTGAAACGTTCAAGCTGAAGAATAATGACTAGCAGAAGGTGAATATTGAATCTCTCTGGTATCAGCTTCCAGGCAAGTAATAACTCACGGTAGATATAGTGCATCTCCAAGAGTTTCTAAGTATTTTCACATTATGCTCCAAAGTAGAATTGCTTTTCTTTGAGGGTTTCGGTGGGGGGTTTAGGGTTTTTTTTCTGATGGGTCCAAACCCCATCTGATGGGTTTTATACTCAGTAGGTTTCAGGTAGGAACCAGGGGTTGGAGTTTCCCTCACCACCACTACTGCATGGGGATGGTTGCACCTTCCACAAACTAAACCTAGAAGAAATCTGGATGAAATTACATTTCTCTCACAGGATTTTAAAGAGACGTATGAGCTGTTCTTTGTGTGCATGCACGTGTGTGTGAATACACAGGGAACAAGGCCAGTGGGCTGTAGGAGCGTGGCACTGCAGTGAATAGTCCTTATGCAATATGACCATGTAGGAAAGCAGCTTGATGGGGACAGAGGAGTGAGTTTGCTACACCTCAAATGTCATCTTTCAGCAAGAAGGGGTTTTCAGGGCTCTGTGTGGGCTACATGGAGGAGAGAGCCAGGCACAGGGGCGGTCTGCCTGTAGGGAGCATCAGCATTCCATGGGGAGCTGGGCCCTGCTGGGAAACAGACAGGAGGAAGCCCCTGGAGCAGAATGGGGTTTCATCTGCTATGTCACCAGCTTCTAGCTCTGCTGCAGCAGCTTTGCCTCTAAAAGAGAGGCCATAGAGTTTCCCATAGCAACCTTTTTTAATAACAGGCAAAAAGAGCATCGGCTGCCCCTGAAGACACCAAAAGAAGGTCAAGCTGCAGGAAGATCCTTCACGCTTTACCCGCCTTGCCTGAAATTTACTTCTGCTCTCACAACAGCCCTTGCACCAGCTCTGTCTCTTGTTCTGGTTCCCATCTCATCCCCTTGCACAGCAGCCTGTCACTGCTGCTGTGGTGGGGAGCAAGCCTCAAAGCACCATGTGATACAACACCTCCCTTCATGGCTCCTCCACCCCCTAAACCTCTTGGACAACCCGCATTTCTCCCACTCTGGGTGCTCATCCTTCTTTCAAGGAGAAACAAGGACCAAGCTCATTCTGGAGAAGAGAAGCTGCATTGAGACCTCAGAGCAGCTTCCAGTGTCTGAAGGGGGCTACAAGGATGCCAGAGAGGGACTCTTCACCAGAGACTGCAGTGATAGGAGAAGGGTGAATGGGTTCAAACTGAAACAGGGGAGATCTAGGTTGGATATAAGGAAGAAGTTCTTTACTGTGAGGTTCTTTTCTGGTACAGGTTTCCCAGAGAAGCTGTGGCTGGGTTAAGGGCCAGAATAGCATATTAGATCTGGATGGTACCATGGGAAAAATTAGCAGAGTAATTGTAACTGCTTGGGGTGAAACAAAGCAAAACATGAGCATCTTTTTCCTTTCTCCTCACATAGGTACTTCACATTTTTAATAAAGGCTGGCTTAATTTTTAATTGTCTTCTATTTGTTTCCTAAGCCTAAAACTCTACAGAAAATACATGTGCCATCAAGACCAGACTGCCAAGTGCTGCTGTGCTGTACTTATGTAGCCCCAGCACCCTTTGCTGAGATAGTGATTTGGAGCAGAGCTGGCTCTGAAGAAGCTGTAACCTTGCCCTCGGTGTGAGCAGTCCCTAAGTGTACCCAAGGCTGATGAGATTGGGAGTTGTTCTTTCCAAAGCCCTAGCCTATTCAGGGACCTCCTCTGCATTCAGCTCCTGATGGCAATGCAATCAGGGGCTGCCTGGATCCCTGAGGCTTAGAGGACTAACATCCATTCTCTTTTATGTGCTGGCTGGGAATGGGAAAATCTCTGTGTGGCTTCCCCAGAGGAAACCTACCGCATCAGCGTACAACCTGCCTTTGTCAGGGAGTGAAAATGAAACAGCCTTGGTAGGTCCCTTCTGGGCCATTTCCCTGAGAAAATCCAGGGGGAGAGTCTCTCTTCCAACTCGTTTTTTCTGACGCCTTTTCAGTCTTGAAATTTGGCTTCCCACCTTATCCCTGTGATTCTGTCTCACAACCAACCACACATCCAGCGTCCATATGTTCCTTCCTAAATCTTTCCGGTGCTTCCCTGTTTCAGTGCTGTCATTTCCAGATGGAGGTTCCCCTTCCATTCAGCTAGATGCTCTCCCTCCTCCCCTGCTGTCCTGTAGGCTGATGGATGTGTACTGGTGCTCAGGCATAGCTTACACAAGTGTTGTAACTTGGCTTCTCTTCATAGAATGGTTTGGGTTGGAAAGGACCTTAAGATCATCTAGTTCCAATCCCCTGCCATGGGCAGGGACATGTCCCACTAAACCAGGTTGCTCAAGGCCCTGTCAGGCATCTCACCTCATACAACCATCCCTGAAATGCTTTTGCAGCTACTCTTTGGGCTCAGTCCAGGTTACCAGCATCCCTCTGGTGCCACGTTTCTTGGTATTGAGGCAGCAGCCCTGTTTTCCTTCCCCTCACATCAGTGGGGCCCCTGCCTAGAGGGTTTAATTTGGGCAAGTCCAAGGAGGAGGCTCTGAACAGACAACTGTCAGCCCTTCCCACACTGGGAGCAAGCAATGGGCCTGCTGTCGGCTGCTGGTTGATATGACATATAATGGATAAACCCAGTGATTGAAGAGATTATGAGCAAAGGGGTTGAGCTGGGAAAGAATTCCTTTGTGGACTGGCAGCAGCTCTGTTTGCCTGTGTGTGATCTGTTCAGTGCTATGAGATCCTGCAGATGTGCAACTCCTTTGCCACCATCTAACACTCACAACACACAGGCAGTTGCTGCTGTGGGCTGAAAGAGCCCAGAGCTTCCCTGCAGCTTGAGGAAGGTGTGTGCTCCTCCCCATGGGGCACTGCCTCTTAATTACCTCTGTTAAAATGACTTAAATGAACTCTGCAGCTTATAGAGTCAAGAGGCCCCTGAGGATGCTGTGATGCAGAGGTGGACAGGGAAACATTAAAATAGCAGCAAAGAGAGATGGCACATTCCTGCCTGGAAAGGAGAGAAGAAAACAAAGAAACAGAGCTCCCAGAGGCAGCGGAGATGCACAGAAGCCATGGGCTGTGGGCACACAGATGGGGTCCATTGCCTGTTTGAAAGCACAGTTTCATCCCTCCTGTCCACCCAGCAGGAGCAAGGCAGGAGGTGCTGACAGCCAGTCACACCTCTCCACTGCTGCCACTGGCACTACACTTTGCTGTCAGATGCTACCTGGGGCAGAGCTGGTCACATCTCACCAGTGCAGCAGAAGGAAGCAGAACTGGTGCTTTAATGAGCTGCCCCCAAGCAACATGACCTCACAGCAGCCTTCCAGTATCTGAAGGGGGCTTAGAAGGATGCTGGAGAGGGACTCTTCATCAGGGACTGGAGTGATAGGACAAGGGGTGATGGGTTCAAACTGAAACAGGGGAAGTTCAGGTTAGATATAAGGAAGAAGTTCTTTACTGTGAGGGTGCTGAGGTGCTGGCACAAGGAAGTTGTGAATGCTCTATCTCTGGCAGTGTTCAAGGCCAGGTTGGACAGAGCCTTGAGCAACCTGGTCTAGTGTGAGGTGTCCCTGCACATGGCAGGGGTTGGAACTGGATGATCTTTAGGTCCTTTCCAACCCAAACCATTCTATGGTGAGGCGGGATGGGGCCGAGGCCCACTGCCAAGTGCTTCTTCTACAGCATCCCAGCTGAGATGCTTCATTTCTTGGATGAATCCAGGCCTGGAAGTTTCAAAGCGACCTGGAAATGCAGTCATGCCTCATGCAGCAGTTTTAATGGGAGCTGTGTGGATAAATCCTCTGGTCTGTTTTGAATATCACAAAAAAAGAGATCTGGAACAGCGAGTCATCAAAGGGTTTGTTGTATTTCCCACAAGAATTGATTGTCTGCTGAGAATTCCACATCAAGAAACCACATTTTGCTTCCACTTCTCATGTCATCCATGTGCAAGATCAGGCTCATGAACCAGGTATTGTTAGCCAGGCTCCGTGATGCGCTCCAGCTGCAGGGGATGGAATAGCGTCCGTGTATCCCTGAGTTTCCCTTTGGGATGCTGAGGATTTGTTCTGGCCCATGAGCTTCCGGCCATGGCAGCGATGCTCCTGTGGCTCAGCCCAGCTCAACACATGACTCTGAGCTTCTCCAGGCTGAGAACTGCTCAGGAGGGGGCAATGTTGTGGTACTGCTGAGGGTAGTTTTATGATTGCTTCCTGCTAGAGCCCCATCTCTCTCTATCAGTCTCCAGGCCACGTGCAGCAACAAATGCTTCCCTTTTCTTCACCTTCCTGCAAGAGTTTCACTCAGTAGGAGTGGGGCAAAGCTGCTTCTAAATCCCTTTACTGTTTGTGAAAGTGGATCACATCAAAGACAACCTTCCCCTCCATTCCTGAGAAGGAAATTGTGTCATCCTGCAGACTGGCTCCTCCTTACAGTTCTTTAAATCCTCAGACAAAGGACCAGTTTTCAGTGCTTTCCACACAGTGATTCACACTTTTCCATCAGTCTTAATCTGTGGCCCCTAAATATCTTCAGTTGCCAGTCACAGAGACTACACAGGCTTAGTTTGCCTTCATTCCTTTCAAGGGTCCCGCAAGAGCAGACCATGGACTTCCATGTGCCAGCAGACCACAGGCAGAAAGCTGAACCATCCTAGTTTAGGTCATACATTAGCAGGCTCCTTCACATCATGTATCCAAGCCCCTGTTCCTCAAGAACAGGGAACTGTAAAGACCAAAATGTACTTCCATGTTAATCCCATCATCATTCCAGTAGGTGACTGCGAAGCAGAAAAAAATGGCTTTCTTTCCAGTATAGAAAGCTGAATAATTCAAACACCTTCTTTAGGCCTCCTCCTCTCTTCCCAAGATAATAATCAGCCCACATTTTAGTGCTGCCACAAAATGAGCCACTCAGGACTTCATTGCATTCACTAGGCTTTGCACTGACAGGAGGAGAAAGCACAGATCCTCTTGCTGTTGGAGTGCAAAGAGAAGGAGGATGTTTATGCAGCTCAAGACTGGGGGCTCAGCTGGGATGGGAAAAAGACTTGCTGCATAATTCCTGTGTGATTTTGGCCACATCACTTTGGGACTCCCTCCTCCTCCTAAAAAGACAGCAGTGGAAACACAGCAAGCCTACAGCTGACTGCTATGAGAAGCAGCATATGCAGTGAGTGTCAAGGACTCGATGACCACGGTGATGGGGAGTGTTAAAGAGGTATTTCACACCCTGCATAACTTGTCCCCAAACCTCTGAGCAGTGTAGAACGGGCCAGTGGTGCTGAGGACCTTGCTGAGCCCTGCTTGTAGCCAATGCAGAGTAGATTGGGCTAGGCACAGCGTGGATTGGGCTAGGAATGGCATGGATTGGGTTATGGACAGCATGGATTGGGCTAGGCACGGCATGGATTGGGCTATGGACAGCATAGATTGGGCTAGGCACGGCATGGATTGGGCTATGGACAGCATAGATTGGGCTACACATGGCATGGATTGGGCTACGGACAGCATGGATTGGGCAAGGCACAACATGGATTGGGCTAGGAACGTCATGGATTGGGCTAGGCAAGCTCTGCTGCAGCTTCCCTTGCTCCCACACCCGGTCTTAAACCTGCATGGCCAGAGGTGAACGCCAGCACCCTGTGTTCTCTAATCCCTGAAATGGGAAGCCTTTTTCTGAGAAGCAGGAATTAATTTAGCTCAGGAGATGAACGTCTGAGTGCCATCAAATTACATGTGATCAGAACCAGGTTAAATTCATAGCAAGAGTACAGATTACAGTCCTTACCTGACAATTTAAAACCAGTTGATGCCTCCAAAAGAAAGTAATTATGAGGAACAAATGATGTACAAAAGAAAAGTGGCAGTTTAAGACAGAAGCACACCCTCCCTTTATATAAGTTACCGTAGATTTACAGCAACTAAACAGTATTTGTGCCTTTAAAAACATCCTGACTGAGGGGAGCTCTACAGACAGACAATATCAGTAATATGCGGATAGGGAGTCTGTGAGTACCTGTGCAAGTGCATGAAAAGGGATAAAGAGGCTCTAAAGGGAGCTCGTGGAAGTGCTGAAAAATCTGTCAGTCAACACTATGGAGACGGATAATGTGGATAGAAATGTTCTGAGAACAAAAGAAGTCCTATAATTGCTATAGATCTTTTATCAGATGAAGATAATGATGTATCTAATATCCCTGCACCAAAAAAACCCAACAAAACAGCAGTATCCAATAACTATCTTCTGTATTCTCAAGGAAGCTAGGTGGCATATTAATATCCTATGAGAGCAATGCACTACTCTATTAGAATTACTCTATTCTACTGTATTAGAATGACTCTATTTACAATAACTACAAAAGTTGTTGAATATCCTTTACTAGAGATAAATATTTCTAAATTAGGACACCTAGATAATGGTCAAGAGGTTTCTAAAAGCTTTCTGAAGACCTCTCTATATGGTTAATGTCAAATTTTAGTAAAATCTGGGAAAACTGACACTTGCCTGTAAACTGTGAGGAAGGCATTGTTCCATTAGCACTTTTAATGCATAAACGGGATGGCAAAGGGAGAGACATGAGCAGGAGCATCTTCCACTAGAGCAGGTTGCTCCAAGCCCCTGTGTCCAACCTGGCCTTGAACACTGCCAGGGATGGGGCAGCCACAGCTTCTCTGGGCACCCCTGTGCCAGCGCCTCAGCACCCTCACAGGGAAGAACTTCTGCCTAGTGTCTAATCTAGATCTCCCCTCTGTCATCTGCATGGAGTAAGATGTTCCTGAGGAGGATTTGAAGAAGGCAAATGTTTTTAAGCACCGCATGATCTGAGCAGGAGAAGCAGTGTCTGGCCTGGGAAGGACATGGCACGGTGACAAGTTGGGTCTTTGGTTCTCTATTACCAAGGAAAGCCTAAGCAGCCCATATCAATGTGCACAGTCTCTGCTGGCTGGAGAGCAGCCCAGGCACAAGCACCTCTGGGAACTGCCAAAAATCTGGTGTCACTTCTTCCTCTGGTTATTGAGACTGGAAACCACCTGGAGATCTTTACCCTTACACATGACCCTTTTCTTCTCCCAGCTACCTTTCTCCCAGGTATCTGCCCTTGCACATTCCCTCACAAACCAGAATGTCTGGAGCTGGGCCCAGTAGTTAAACCAAAGATAACTACAGGTAAATAGGTTCCCTTCAGTTTCATTGCTTAACCTGCAACTCCAGACAGGTGAGATGAATCCTTGTCTGCCTCTATCCCACTGTTTGGGTTGAATGCCTAGTGACCACTCCCTTAGGTAGCATATGACTACTATGGATTCTGCCACAGGAGAGGCAGAGGTTGTGCACCCAGACATGAGAAAGAAGATGGTCCTCATCTCATTTTCCATGATGCCAGGAGTAGCTTTTGCTGACGGTGGAAGAGCTGGCTACATGAGAAGGCTGCATGTAGAGGTATGCTAATGCACTTGCACAGAAAAGAGAAAACATCAAGTTTCCAAAGGGCTGGGAGGAAATAAACTGTGTGTATGTGTGCGGCACCACTAAAGAAGATGCATCTCTTTCATGTACGAGTTCACTTCCTATTTCTTTTGATACTTGCTCTTGTCAAGCTCCAAATAGAGTTTTTTCCCTTTGAGTGCATTTTCCCTGCTCCCTCCTCCTGGGTATGAGGGCTGACTTATCTACCCGTTACATCAGCTGCTCCAGGCGAAGTGATAAACACAGGCCTAGGGAAAAAGCTTTGCCAGCTTTTGATGGAAAGATTAAATGCGAGTGGTTACTGAACCTCAGGCAGTGCTGGTGCCCAACGTGAAACTCAATAAACACCACAAATCCCTCTATTTCAGAGGCACCCGTAGAATGAGAAATGTATCCCACTTAACTGTGGCAACTGGTCTGATCCTCAGGGAGAGAAACTCAATCAGCCACAATGCTCCCAATTCTCTTGCCATATTTGCACGGTGTGTCCAATCTCAGCAGTCGCTCAGAGACTTGCCCTTTCTGGAGCTACAGGAGAGCAGCCACCCAGCCTGGTGCTTCCAAATGCACAGTGGGGAGACGCTTGGCCCTTTTGCAGGCCACCCATTGCCCCTGCAGCATCATCCAGGCTTGACCTATACACACTATGCTCTGTTGACAGTGTGGCATGTAAAGGCAACCAGCAAGCAGGTAGCACATGCCTGCATCCTCGGATATGGTGAGGATCCTTTCCAGTGCAAGTGTGTTGCTGCGGAGGTGGAAGGACACAAAGGAAGGACAAACTGAAACAAACATCCCATGAAATGTTGCTCGGAGAAGGAATGTCCAAGGCTTTCGCTGTATTCACTGATACTGCTTTGAGAGCCTGCTCTAAGGCTACAGAGGTCAACTTGCTGCTCAGAAATGAGAGCAAAGACATCATCCCTCACTATTAGTGTCTGTGAAAAGGGGCTTTACCATACACACGTACAAGATAGGATGTGTTATGCCACCACATGTACTCAGGAAGCCTATAAGTGCATAAACAATAATGAAAGAGGAATACTTCATTTTCACACCTACTCCAAAGCCATCAGTCTTTTGACTCAAACTGGTGCCACTGGTAGCATGGCGGTAGCACATGGAAGTAGCCTGCCAATGTATCTTGAGCATCCATTTGATTCAGCCCTTCTGAGTGGCTCACAGATGCACAGGAACATGCATTCTCTGGACTTAAGAAACAGCTTTGCCAGGAATCCAGCCACGGTGAAGTAGCTTCAGGCTTCAGCTGAAGAGCTCCCATGCCCCTTGCTGGAGAAGCAGCGAAATAGCAGAGCTCCAGACAACACAAACCTGTGAAAGCAGTCAAACGGGGAAGACAAGCCAAGTAGGTAATGAATCTATATCCCCATGGATACAGGGGTTGCCCAGAAATCGTTTGCAGCAGCAAAAATTAACAAATAAAACCATACAACTTAAAATGTAAAATAGTACGGGCTTGTCATAATTTGGCACCGTATGTCTGATGAAATACAGTGCATATTCTCCTGTTTCTAAAATCAGAATGACCATTTCAGAGTCTGGTACGTTGGAAATCACATTAGATGGTCATACGGCATAGTGGAAGGTGGCATAAAATGACAGTGTTGGAGTATAAAGGTACCAAAATCAGTATCAAAATAAGTAGCTATGTCCTGATAGCCGTTTAGTGGTCAGGTACCTGGGACACTCAAACCTTCTGAGCAGCTCTTGCACTGAGCCAGTTAATGGCAGGAGAAGAGTGGAGAACAAGCTGAATTCAACAAACACAAATGTAAGGTCTTGCACCTGGGAAAACACAATCCATGAGTACAGCACAAGCTGGGATCTACCTGGTTGGGAGCAGCTCTGTGGAAAGGGACCTGAGACTCCTGGTGGACAACGAGCTCAATAAGAGTGAACAGTGTGCTGCTGTGGCAAAGAAATCCAACAGGATGATGGTGAACACCAACAAAGGGCATCATAGCAAAGATAAAGAAGTCCCCATCCCACTCTACTCTACTCTTGTCAGGCCACCCCTGGAATACCGTGTTCAGTTTTGGTCCCTGCTATACAGAAAGATGTGGGCAGGCTGGAGAGGGTCCAGAAAAGTGCCACAAAGATGATTCAAAGACTGGGAAACCACATGAAAAAGGGTTGAGAGCTGGGCTTGTTCGGCTTGGAGAAATGAAGGCTCAGGGGGCCCCTTATCACCATGTTCCAGTATTCAAGGGGTGGCTACAAAGAAGATGAAGACTCCCTTTTTATGAAGAGTCACATGGAAAAGCCAAGGGGTGATGGGTACAAGTTACTCCTGAGAGATTCCAACTGGACAGAAGAAGACAATTGTTCACACTGTGAAAAATAAGCCATTGGAATAATCTCCTCAGGGAAGTGGTGGACTACCCAACACTGGACACTGTTATGTTTCAACTGGATAGTGTGCTGGGACATCTAGTCTAGGTCATGCTCTTGCCAAGAAAGGTTGGACCAGATGATCTTTAAGGTCTCTTCCAACCTGATATTCTACGATTCTATGAACTTAAAAAGGAAGTGATGTTGATCTGCTCCAGTATGTAGGAAAAGTTTACATTAACACAAGCCAGCTGACAATTCCCTCTCACTGTGGCTTGGTTTCCATCCTCAGGAACTATCTATCTACCTTGGAATGTGCTTGGGCAGGAAAAATATGGAAACCCCATATTTAGAGACACAACTTCAGATTAGAGACACAGATCAATTTGCAACGGCTGAGGCACTAAAGGTAAGAGAAACACTGTCCATTGTGGGAGGAATACCACACTTCCCGCGCTGTGCTTTAGGTGAAGGAGAAGCTCCAGGGAAAGCCCTGCAAGACCCTGCTCTAAAACTGCTGTTCTCCCTGCATAGTCTTCAGGAAGCCTGAAGAAAGCCCCATTTGCTTAAAATATATTTTATTATTTGGCAAACATTTAATATGTTCCTAATGGAGCATGAAGTGAGTGGACGTATCTTTTAACATTCCATTTCTTCCTTTATGCTTTGTCGGCTGGTAGTGATGGCAACTAAGTGACCCAGTGGGAATTGATAATGAAATTACTGCAGCAGCCCAAAACAAAACTGTTTTTAATTTAAGTCCTGCATAAATTAACTTCCTGACATTGTTTAGTTTAATTCTTAATTTACCAAAGATAAAAGCAGCAGAAGCAGCTGCCACACGTGTCTGACAACTGCAAGGGTGAAAAGAGGTTTTTATGCAGAAGCAATTTCTGTGAGAAATTAACAAATTTTCTAGTTTTATCAAATAATGAAAAACTCAAGTAATTAAGTAAACAACAAAAAGTTGCCTCTGGAATAAGTATATCAAGTAAGAAATCTGAAAGGTGAAAATGTGTCTTAAAATGTCACTGAAAACCAGCTAGATGCAAAGGAAATAACCACAGAGGAAATGCTTAGAAACTGCCCGAGATGTCTCCACATAAATTGTTTTAAATCAGTATGTGTCAATCATGACAGAGGGACCCTTCCAGGGATGAGGCACCCACAACTTCTTTGGGCAACCTGTGCCACTGTTTCATCACTCTCATAATAAAGATTTTTTTGTGCTATATCTAACCTCAACCTACTTGCTTTTAGTTTAAAACAGTTACCCTTTGCCCTATCACTATGGGCAATAAAAAGCCTTTCTCCATCTTTCCAAGCTTCCTTTAAGTATTGAAAGACAGCAATAAGGGCATGGAGCAACCATAGAATCACAGATTGGTTTGGGTTAGAAGGGACCTTAAAGCTCATCCAGCTCCAACCCCCTGCCACGGGCAGGGACACCTTCCACTAGAGCAGGTTGCTCCAAGCCCCTGTGTCCAACCTGGCCTTGAACACTGCCAGGGCTGGGGCAGCCACAGCTTCTCTGGGCACCCTGTGCCAGCGCCTCAGCACCCTCACAGGGAAGAACTTCTGCCTCAGAGCTCATCTCTATCTCCCCTCTGGCAGGTTAAAGCCGTTCCCCTTGTCCTGTCCCTACAGGCCCTTGTGAAAGTCCCCTCTCCGGTTTCTTGTAGCCACTCCATTACGTATTGGATGTCCAGGTACCTTTTAAATACAGAACACAAGAAGGTGATTCCTGACTTAAACATAGTCATTAGGTAGGAGTACTGGCAGCGTGAAGAGTCCAGGGGAAAGAAAAGCCCCTTGGCAGCCAGAATTACCTTTAAAATCCTGGTATTTCAAGTAATAACAAAAAGGTCGCTGCCTGTTTTATTTACTTCTAGCTTAGCAATCTTTAAATCAGTTGTATATAAGCTTATGCTTTCTGTAACCTCTTAACGAGAGGACAAGAAAGCACTATTTTTAAAATGAAAGCTGAGAAACCCATGTAGTCAGAAGCTTTAAGGAAAATACCAAGTGTCATAAGAGTTGGCAACGCTCTAGTTCCCTACCATCATTTTTCTTTAGATCCTGTTTTTAGTGAAAAATTAAAGGCTATTTTCCCCCTCACATTCTTCAATACAACAGTTAAGTGCAATGTGCTGCCCTTTAAGTGAATGCTCTTTTTAGAAAGCAATTTGATTATCTTCAATTATGCTATTATCAACAGCTGAGATTAGTTAGAAAAGGCGAAGGTTTATAATTATACCCAATTTTCTTCTCATTTCAGACAATAATGTCTGGACAGTCATTTTGCTTTGTATTATTAGCTTCTAATCACAATCACTTTCTAACTCTGATGCATTAGAACAACATGAAATGGTTTGAACTGCAGAAAACCAGGCAAATTACTTGCTACAAAAGTCTTTTTCTTTAGGACTTCAGAACCACGAGGAAGTATTTATTTGATGTAGATTAATTGGGTTGCTTTAAATAAAACTTGAGTTCAGAGTTAAATCTGATCTCCAAGTCTCCAATTTGGAAGAGAGAACCCTGAGATTTATAGCTCATGTTCTCATGAGGTAGTGCCCGTAACATAATCCGCTGGTGCAGCAGTGAATGGCAGAGGCTCCGCCTGCACATATCTGCTGGAACTATTTGCTTTGGAGCTCTCTGCTCTGGTCATGCAGTTGAATTAACTTATTCTAATGAAATAGAATAAGTGGTGTTGAGGATAACACCAACTAGTACATAACTGTAGCACAGACTGTTTGTAACATAACCCTGCTAGCATTTCTGGCAGTGCAACACTGCCGCTTCCCCCTCAATACAATGAAATATGAATAAATGAAGTGTGCAGGAGGCATTCTGTCTGGCTGTCTTACAGTCAAACTGTAAGAGCTGCCTGGCAAAGGCCATCCTCTCGTGATGAAGCAAGCAGCAAAGGGGTCCCCCAGCCTTCCCACGCCAGAATGGAGTAGCTGCAACTCCCTGTTGAGTGGATAGAGGCTTCAACAGAGCTCAGTGCAGAACACAACTATGTACTGCGAGACTTGAGCTGGAGCAATGACAGCCTTCTCCCAGATTGTGTCCCCTGCTCAGGAGCTCATCCTCAAAGGTACTGCAACAGATAAACAGCTAGTAATGAACTGATAAATATCCTCATGCAACTGAGAAAACAACACAGCAGCATCTGGGGCTCCCCCCCTGCCATACATGATGCTGTGGATCTCAATGGGGAGCTGAGAGCATCCCCAGCTCTCTGCTCCATGATGTGTTGGCCCCAGGGGACAGGGAAGCAGAGGGTGCTGGGGTCCTACCTCCTGGGGTGCAGCTGGAGAGGAGCAAACATCATCTTAGGGGCTGCTGAACAGCACCCAGCATGGAGTGGACAGGAGCTGAGCCTGGGCAATGGGTCAGGCCAGGCGCTGCTATGCCAGCTGCATGGAAAGAACTGCCTTTGGAGCACTGGGATATGCACTCAAATTCAGTGTATCCTGAACAGATGAAACACACGTAGCTCTGTATGAAAGAAGAATTATTTCCTCTCCAGCCTGGAAGCCAATGCAAGGAGTTTGCACCCCCGGGGTAGAAATAAACTGCATATTTATTATGAGCATTACAGAAACCTGGTGAGTTAGTACTGGTGACATTTTAATCCACCCAGAACGGCAGGGTTTATATTAATAACGCACCCATTAACTGGATTGAGAACTGGTTCCTTTCAGATATCAAATCCAAATTGTCAATGGAGAATCCTCAGCAAACACAGTGATGTGGCAGGACTTTCTAAGAAGGAGTATTAACATCCAACCTCTTTCAGTGACCAGAAAGTTAAATATAAAA
This sequence comes from Nestor notabilis, assembly GCF_000696875.1. Classification (NCBI taxonomy): domain Eukaryota; kingdom Metazoa; phylum Chordata; class Aves; order Psittaciformes; family Psittacidae; genus Nestor; species Nestor notabilis. Next base: position 5,528 of record NW_009939430.1, on the reverse strand, counting down.
TTACTGCTGATAGAATTCACAGGTGACACCAAGATTAGCAAAGGAGGGAAGAGGAGGTGCTACATTATCTGGTCTGAGGGTACACGATGTCAGATGCATGCGCCCATTCCCAGAAAGGGGTTTTGCAGGCAGTGTCATGGATGGTGGTGTAGGCCCATGGACTGGTGGAACATCCCCTGGGTAACAGCAGCTCTAGAAAGGGTAAAAGGACAAACAGTTCATGGAGAACTTTCAGTGTTGTGATATGATGGAATACAAGGGTGATCCTGGAAGTGCAGCTGTAAAGAAGAAATCTGTGTGGTTTTGGTTAGGTGGGTGCTAAATTGCCTGGGGCAATTGCCTGAAGGCAATGTATTTTAAAAGGGAGGTTAAAAAACTGAGCAGGGTTCATATGAAAACAATATAAGGACTGGTAAAAATTACTTTTGTTGAGAGGCTTAAAGAGATCAATTTATTAACTTAGCCAGAAAGAAGGATTTGAGTTGAGTACAGCATATATAAAATCTTCTCAGTAAGAAAATATCAAGAATGTATTGAAGTATAAAGAAAAGTATAAAAAGACCCAGTGGTGGATGTAGCCAAATTCAGACAGAGAATCCGAGCCCATGTTCATAATGAGGAGAGTGAGGACAAAAGGAAAGATAAATTCTTTACCTCTTCATTTCTTCAGATCTGAACTGTTTCTTAAAGACAGCTTTATAGTTCAACACAAGCTAGTTGGCTCAAGACAGGGTAGCTGCTTGTGATATACAGAAGTGCACATTCCTATGGACTGCCAAAACATGTGACGGATGCCTAGAAACAAACCACCGAGTTTTGAAGTGCTTGTGAGTGGAGACATTCCTCACTTCGGGCCAGCTACAGAGAGACCATTTCATATGGAAAAGCACTTCTGATTGTTCATTGAAAACACACCAGTGCAAATTCTCAAAGCCCAGTGTTTGAAAAAGGCACTATTTGTATGTGCCACATTGAGCCCTAAGGAATCAGAACTGGTCTTGGGCTGGTGGTCTGGGTTTCTGGC
>NW_009939430.1:0-4290 GCF_000696875.1 Nestor notabilis | reverse complement strand
GCAGGAATTCCTAAAGCCAACACTGCTTCAGAAGTGTGGATGCTGATGATGAGCCAGTGGCTCATTGCTGACATAGGAGAAATACGGCTTTCCTCCTTTTGCTGGTGTTGGCAACTGGTGGCTAATTCTCTTCTGGGTTAACCAGCCAGCTCGGAGAGGGCAGCAGAACCAGCCTAAGGGACCATGACTGCTGGTTTATCTACCTGCTGCATCACAGTATCTTTATCATCAAACCACATCCTCAAATTCCTGTACAGCTCTGGGCTATATACAGCTATATATAACTATATATAGCCAGGAGGGCTCCCGGGATCCATATAGTCATCTAACCCCCAGGCTGGACCATCCCACCCTCCCCACTGTCCCTAACAATGCCTTTTTCTCCTCTCTCCTTAGCACCAGAGCTGCAGAGGGTGAGCAGGCTCCACTTAGCTCTTGAGACAAGCTCAGCAGATGATGGCACAACTACTAGGACGTGGAGAAGAAAGAAAAAGGCAGAAGGTTGCACCCAGAAGTTTCGTAGAACCATACAATGATTTGTGTTGGGACCTTAAAGCTCATCCAGTTCCAACCCCCTGCCACGGGCAGGGACACCTTTCACTAGAGCAGGTTGCTCCAAGCCCCTGTGTCCAACCTGGTCTTGAACACTGCCAGGGATGGGGCAGCCACAGCTTCTCTGGGCACCCTGTGCCAGCATCTCACCACCCGCACAGGGAACAAGTTTTTCCTAATATCTAACCTAAATCTCCCCTCTGGCAGCTTATAACCATCACCCGCTGTCCTGTCACTCCATGTCCTCGCAAAAAGGCCCTCTCCAGCCCCTTTAGGCACTGGAGCTGCTCTAAGGTCTCCCTGGCACCTTCTCCAGGCTGAACCAGCCCAGCTCTCTGAGCCTGTCTCCAGGGCAGAGCTGCTCCAGCCCTCCGATCATGGCCCTCCTCTGCCCTTTTTTGCTTTCCAGTTGACCACGGCAATGTTTATCTGCCTCCCTGGGGATCGTTCATCAGGTTTAACCCAGTGACATCCATAAAATTCATGGAGAGCACTGCATTGCTAAAGCATTCATATTCTCCTACCGATAACAGTGAAAGACTCACAGAACACAATGAGAAAGAAGACGGATCACTGCTGGGTAAAGGTCATCACCACTTCTATTGTAGAGCAGAAACAAACACAAGCTGCAGCCCTGCACAGCTATGTGCTCTTCAAAGTGCTCTTCCCCCGTGCCTCTTTCAGGGCCTGTCCCACCCTGCTACAGTCATTTGTTACTATGGGTTTCTGGCCGAGTTTCCTTCTCAGTCATGTAATTTCCTTTTTCTTTTCTTTTGTGGGACGTTTTCAGATTTTCAAAGGGAAAAATCTGTATTCTGCTTCACCATCCAACAACCCATCAGTGTGGAAGAGAAATGTTCCTAATTTTCTTAGGGAAACTTTCCAACTTGCTAAAACAGACTTAACAGCCAACTAACTTCACACTGATTGCGAGCATCGGCATGACGGTCCTGCAGATTGCAATCTTCGCTGTGTGCAAGGAAGGTGTTGTCTGGATAATGGCAATAGGATTTTCCTTTCTGCTTGCAACCCTTCCTGGAGGAAGAGGCAGTCTGGCCTCAAACCACTCATTCCTTGAAGCCTGGGAAGCAGCTGCCTGCCTCCTGGTATTGATGTGGTTATGTAGGATGCCGACAATCTTAAACAACAGAATCTTCAGTAACGTGACGGCTGCTGTGCACATCGGCTCGCAGAAGAACCCAAATGCTTTTCTGCCTTTCCTTGGGCACCCTGTTGAAGACAGCCAGGAGAGGGGAGACCTTCCAAGCCCCAAAGGTCACATTTTTGAGAGAGTGCAGGTTTGCACTGTGTTCCTTCTGTAATGAGTTTGGAGACAGAAAAGACGCAAAATCTTCTTCACTGGGATTTTATTGCCTGATGAGATGGGTGGACCCTGCCTGGACTCCAGGTGCCCACCAAAGCTGCTCTCTCATTCCCCTTCCTCAACCGGACAGGAGAGAGAAAACATAAGAAAAGGCTTGTGGGTTGAGATAAGGACAAAGATCACTCTGCAATTACTGTCATGGGCAAAACAGTCTCAACTTGGGCAAATTAGCTTAATTCATTACCAATAAATTAGTATTAAATTCCTTCCCCCCAGCCCTTCCTCTTCCCAGGCTTAACTTTACTCCCAGTTTCTCTTGGTCTTTCCTCCCCAGAGTGCAGGGAGACAGGGAATGGGGATTGCAGTCAGTTCATCACATGTTGCCTCTCTTCACACTTCTCCCTGCATGGGGTGAAGTCCTTTGGGAACAGATTGCTCCAGCGTGGGTCCCTCATGGGACCTGAAGCAAACCTGCTCCAGTGTGGGCTCCTCTCTCCATGGTTCTATGGGTCCTGCCAGGAGCCTGCTCCAATGCAGGCTGCCCAAGGGGTCACAGCCTCCTTTGGGCACCACCCTGCTCCAGCGTGGGGTCCTCCATGGGCTGTGGGTGGCTATCTGCTCCACCATGGACTCCTTGGGCTGCAGGGCACAGCCTGCCTCTCCATGGTCCGCACCAGAGCTGCAGGGGAATCTCTGCTCCAGGGTCTGGAGCACCTCCTGCCCTCCTTCTGCACTGACCTTGGTGTCTGCAGAGCTGTTTCTCTCACATACTCTCACCCCTCTCTCCTGCTGCAATTGCTGTTGTGGAGGTTTCTTCCCCTCTCCTTAATTATGTTACCCCAGAGGCGCTACCACCATCACTGACAGACTCAGCCTTGTCCAGTGGTGGGTCTATCTTCAAGCTGTCTGGCACTGGCTCTGTTGGATATGGGAGAAGCTTCTAGCAGCTTCTCATAGAAGCCACCCCTGTAGCCCCCCTGCTACCAAAACCTCACCACGCAAACCCAAAACACCCATTCAATATATAGAGACAACAAGCACACATTAAGACACGGCAACTCCCAATAAATTAGCATGCCTGTGTTTGCAAGGAGACATAATAGCTGTTATTTATACTGCACTTACATATTTAATTTTCTTTATAAATAAAAGCTTTATGCCTCCCTTTGAGCCCGCTCTTTCAGCCTTTAGACTACAACAGCTCCAACCAAACTATTACCCCAAATTAGCATGCCATTCTATGTGCACTTGTATTGCTTCCATGATTTTTATTGTTTTCTTAATTATTATTTTTCCTCTCGGTTCATTCATCCATCATCTTTACAAGCCCATTGTCGTACTTGCTGCCAGTTTAGTGTTCTCACACATTTCAGCACACAGAAACGGCAAACTAGGGCAGCTCTATTAGGATCTCTAATATTTCTGAGGAGTCTGAAGGTGCTGACAGCTTATGGTATGTCTTTCCCAGGCAAGTGCAAGTGCCTCAAAGTCCATCTATCTGCGATTACTAGGAGTAAAATTACACAGCACGCTTACCCTCCAAGTAGGAATCTGCTCCCCAGAGGTTAGAAACGGGGAACAAAAAGCACATCACAGCTGGAGAGCTGGCCAACGATTCGAACTTCCGAATAATCATCTGTGCCTCTGCATGTGTTGGACCCGGCTTGATAACCTTTTCCTCGCTGTTTTGCCAGACAGATTACCTTCTAGTCACTTAAAGCGATGCACGAAGACCCCGAAGTTCTGCCACCCCCCAAAGCTCCAGGTGACGGCAGCTCAGGGATGGCAGAAGTGGGGCCTCTGCTTTGCTCTGTGTCCTGTTTTACTTCGTGCCCTCACTGCTTTCTCTCCGCTCCACACCATGCTTTCATAGAAGGCACCTCAGGCTGGCGGATATTGGGAAAGAATTTCTCTTTTCCCTTGGGACTGCAGAACAGGGCATTTCTCAGGGCTGCAGAAAAAAAAGGGGAAGCCGTTCCAAGTACCCAAGCACGCACATTGTCACCACAGCCCTGTTTGCATACAAGCCCATTGTCAACCAAAGGAACTGGAAAATTATGGCTATTTATCCATCCCTCTCTTTACCCCATGCTGTGCCTCTTTTGGCAAAGCAGCTGAGCAGTTTGCATTGTTTCGGATTTAATGCTTGCAGATGGTTTTATTTAGAATTTGGTTTACGGGTGAGACATGCTTCCTCTGCTTATTAAATTATGCCTACTTTTTGTCATCCTCATGTTGCCCGTAATTCCTGCGCGGAGCTCGAGGGAAAGGGTTGTTGTTATTGCCGCTGGTGGGTTGCTCTTTGAGGAGGGGAAGGTGGAATAGTTAATACAGCCGAGCTCCAAGCGCAGCGCAAACACCGCGGCTCCACATTCGCTCCCTGCTCGCACAAGGGCATGAGGCTCCGAACGGGC
>NW_009939429.1:75262-80897 GCF_000696875.1 Nestor notabilis | reverse complement strand
GTCCTCTCTGGAGAGACTCACCTCGGAAATCCTGCTTCTGTGTCCAAGCTTCATTTGGTATGGTTCTTAGCTGTATAGAAATATATTTCAGAGGGGTAGAAAGCACCTCTATTTGTCAGTGTTGTGGTTTAAACACAGATGGCAACTACAAACCATGGAGCCACATGCTCACTCCCCTCACCTGCTCCACAGCTCCCGGGCAGGTTCGGGTGGAGAATTGGAGGAATGTAAAACCTGTGGGTTGAGATAAAAACAGTTTAACTAAAATGAAGTAAAATATAGTGATAATAGAAATAATACCAATAATAACAATACTGATAATAATAATAATAGGGAGCAACAAAAGACAAATGAGAATTCAGAAAACACAAGTGTTACAGAATACAATTGATCAGCACCCGCTGACCGACCCCCAGGCTGCCCCCGAGCAGCAATTGATTCCTTCTGGGTAACTCCCCCTATGTCTAGTCTGGGTCAGGTGTCCTGTCTGCTTCCCCACAGCTTCTTGTGCCCTCCTCACTGGCAGAGAATAAGAGACTGAAAAGTCATTGATCAAGTGCTACTGAGCAACAACTAGTACATCGGTGTGTTATCAGAGTTGTTCTCAGACTAAATCCAAAACACAGCACCGCACCAGCCATTAGGAAGAAAAATAACTCCACCCCAGCTGAAACCAGGACAGTCAAGAATAAAATCAGTACCAGCCAATTCTAACTTCATCCCACCTGACTGAGCAAGAACAGTTCAGCCTTGTGCTGACTTTGTAAGATGATGCTACGGGTAAGAGCTTAAAGATTCACAGAAAGAGAGAGATGTAGAAAGAGTCAAGGGATGAGTCTTTTCCTCCACTAAGCTTAGTCAAGACACTGTGATAAGTAGGAAAATGTCTTGAAATTCCTCTTTACCTAAATTGTCCTTTTAACAGCAAGTATTTTCACATTCGCCTTGTTGGAGAGAAGGCAACACTCTTTTACTAGCTGCTAAGATTGGTCACTTCAGGTGACATCCACTTGGCTGAGCAGGTTGTGCTTTTTTTCCTCAGATATAGCCTACAGTCTAATGTAGCTTCAGTAGAAGCCCTGATGCTAAAACACTGAGGTACTTAATAGAAGAATTTATAAAGGAATAAAACATTAGGCTGGGTATCATAGAGGAATGGGCTCTTCTTTCCCTGCTCTGATGAAGCCAAGTTGACATGAGCTCAACAGAGTGGTAACCGGACCCTCCAGCCTTTACGTTTATTTAAACAGGCAGCTGACTGGTCTGTTCCCAAAGCTTCTGAAGCAGGGGTGGAATTCATGGAGGTCTTCAGAGTATAACTTATCTGTCAATGGCAAGCACAATCAACCTACCACACTTACCCTGTCAGTGTCTCTGGAATAAGAAAACAGCCACTTTTTCCACTCTGTTTCTGTTTCCAGACATTTACATTATGTTTTCACTTCTTATAACTGCTGCAGGATGCAGCCTGATGAATGAGTTATGCCTTTTGGTGCCAGCTGACATCCAGCTGAACCTGCTACCAGAATTTAAATGATATGGTCAGCAGCAGCATGCTGGTAAGCTTTTTACAGCAGTTCTCAGTTTCAGAAATGGAGTTAGAACAGTCATTTCTCTATAATGGCAACAGCAAGAAACCAATTTAAAAAGATCACATTCTTTTTTAAAAAAGAAAGCTTCGACTTGCTAAAAAGCAGCAGAATTGTGTAAATGTTAAAACTTACTGAAAGCCCAGTTGTTGCTGTGGAACCTCATGCTGTATAACTTGCTTAGAACTAGCTGTTGAGCCTGGTTTGACGAAAGGTAAGCCTTCCATACAAAATCATTTACCTCCAGAGATGAGAATACTTGTCCCTGTACTGCATTACTCTAGTGGTTAAGCCAAGGACCAGCATCAATTTAAGTTAAACAATGCTGCCTTTTCTGGGTCAATGTTTGCTTTGCATAAAGAAGTACATAGCAAAATAAAAAAGACTTAAGGCCTCAGAATGAAGGGAGGTAAACTAAAATACTGCCAATGTGTGGGTGTTTTGGTTTTGGTTTTGTTTTTTTTTTTTAATAATTCAGGCTCTCTAGAAACTGGCTTCATTGGTTCATTAACTGGATGACTATTAAGTAAAATCTAATTTGTACTTTTGAAACTGCTTTTCCAATTTGTATATCTTCAGGTACATTTTAGACATCCAAGTACTATGTACAAGCACAGACAACTGTTAAAAATCATTGTTTTGAGGCCAGACTCTTTTAATTGATTAGCTCAAACTGTAACATGGAAGTTGAGACAACAGTGAGGCTGGAATGTAAACCCAGGAGTAGCTGAGAAGTGAGGACTGTCTTGTCTTTATAAACTAATTTTTAAGAGTCTGTAGCTTTGTGTGACGCACAGCTCATCATCAATCTAAGGACGTGGGCAAAGTTTCAGAGTAGATGTCAGAAAAAAAAAAGAATGACAGAGAAATTTGCCTTCTAACTTATTCTGTATGTTTGCAAGGGCAACATTTAACCACATTGCACTGGGTAGCTGTTTGTGACCTGCTGGAATGATGGGTATTGCCATGGTGGAGTCACTCCACAAAAACTTCTGGGAAAAGGAGCACCACAGTGTCCCAGATGAAGGACAGAGAATAGAGGGAGAGTGCTGTACAATACAATGAGAAGCCTCTGCTGGCCTGTGTGCCAGAGAGAGTTTATGCTTTTTCTTCTCCTCCTATGCATCCTCCATGGAGTATTAAACTCTGCTAGTAGCTCTGTCAGTCAATTTTCGGTGGGTTTTTGCACAGTTATGCAAAAAAAATTATGGTTCAATTGTGATTTAGACATTAATCTACAGACTAATGTGCATGTGCTGAAATAACAGCAGAAGAAAAGAAGAAATCATAGATATTCATTCGTATTTCTTGGTTGCTCGGTAGGACTTGGCCTATCAGGAAGACAAAAAAAATCTGAACAAGTCAGTGTGTATACCTCAGCTAGGAGTCACATAAAGAATAGTACTGCCTCAACAGCAGAGCAGACGTGTTACAATTAGCTACAAATTCTTTGAGATTATATGCTTTGATCATTTAATGATAATGATTGTAAGGCAAATGAATTTGTTAAAGTAGATTTTGCTTTTATAAAACCTTAACTAAATAAAGCCTTCCTGATTTAATAGTATTTAAATTAACAATTTTTCTACAGTCAAAGATGATCTGTTAAATTGCAATATAACGTTTCAGAGAGAAGGAAATGAATGATTGTCATTTTATTTTCTCTGAAGTTTATGAGGATGTTCTATGGTTCAAATTAATGAATTATTTGGCTTCAATTTTCAGAAATATAATTTTATGATAACTAGAATTAATGATTGCAATTTTTAAAGCAAACAGGATAAAAACCTACTCACCTTATCTACAAATCTAACTTGCAATTGTCTTTAGAAATACTCCCTTCTGCTTTAATATCTTATGTTAGCATAATATGTAGGCCTGGCTCTTAAAACATAGGAGAAAAAAGGCCAAGGCAAGCAATGGTAAAATGAAGGAACTCTGGCTGTAGTACCTTTTACCATGTCCCCAGAGGAGAAACAAGAATGAGATTACTTAAATCCCTTTCTGAAACCTGAGTGGAAGGGTAGCAAAAAGCCTGAGGAATAAACCAGGGACCTCCTATGATGGGGAGATGTTATTAGAAAAAAGGTTGAAATTAGCAGTTCAAACCTCAGAGGGAGATGGGCATAAACAGTGGAAAACAGATGCAAGTTTAACAGAAATCTTCATATAATTAAGAGGGAATCAGAAAGCTCATCTGAAATGTAGTGCCTAAGATAATGATTTATCATCAATCTTTTCACAGCATCCAGAACACATGAGGTGTTTTCTATACAACAGGAATGCTATTTTGCTGCTCAGAAAAAACTTTACTTTGAAAAAATTGGTGCTGCACAAAAAGAACAATCAAATTTGGTTTGTGTTATCTGTTATACACGGAGTTTAACCTGAATAGCTGTAATTCCTAACAGCAGAATTTCTGGTGCTTTGGACTTATTGTATCATGACAGACTACTTAGTTTAAATGTTATGCTATTAAAAGTGAAAGTTGGAATCTAATACCTATTTGAAGTTGTATTAAAAGACTTAAACCAAATCCTGATGTGAACCGTTTTTCTGACTTTTGTTATTGAATTGGGTTTCAAAAAACCTTGTTTTCCTTCTTGTGCAAAACGGGACTTCCCCTCTCCTTTCCAGCCCAAACCTCCCAGTTTATTGTGAAACAGATGACTAATTCTTATGGCCAACCATGAACAGGGAAGGGTTATGTAAATCATATGCTAAGCAGTGTTCTTGCTAGTACAGGGCAAGATTTAGTAACATTTTGCCCAGTGTTCTTACTTCTTAACTAAAACATTATTAGAAAAGTGCTTGAAAATACAGTCCAGTGGGGACTATAGCTTCAAGTCTGTTCTGAATCCCACCTATACAGAAAATCCAGAACAACTTCAATGAGTTTACATTCTTTAGCGGTAGCATTAGACAGAATGCTTTAGGAGTAGGAATAAAATATGGTTTCTAGTCAGAAATTACAAAAGAAATTGAAAGCAGAAAGATGATTTTACATCAGGGAAAAAAACCCAATAACTGAAATAAAAGTAAAATAAAATGAGACACTAAAGTGGAATCAGTCAAACAATAGTGTAATATTAATGGAGACTGTGAATTTTGTGTGGGTTTGGCTGAGAAAGTTCAATTAAGGAAAGATGAATCTATATTGGGTTGTTTGGTTTTTTTTGCTGCTACAGACTATTACCTTTGCTAGGACTGCAGGGCTGATCTGAGGTTCAAAGAATCCCTTTCATAATAGTTTATTACATTTGAACAACCAAAATCTTCAGAGTCTTAGACCAGTGACTCTTCTGAGGTGATCACAAATTATTAGTATTGCAAAGCAAGAATGTGGCTGTTCAGTGTAATTGCAACTTTAGTTGATGCCTGTAATACAGAAGGAAGGACCAGTTTTTCATGTGCCCCCACTTCCTGAGGAATTTGTCTTCCTGAGGACAAATTAGGCTCCATTTTATCAGACAAGGCATTTTGAGACATAAACTGTTCTATCAGCACCTCAGTTTTCTACTTCTAGCAGTACATGTTTGTTCCATGTACATTTAGGAAAGGAAATGTTTAAGGTGTAAGCAGAACTGGCTACTGGCTGACATTTATGAACAGTACATACTTTTGCCTTTGAACAATCATCTTGATTTCCTGTATGTCACTGATGTCACTCTCTGAGAGAGAGACATCTGAAGCATTAGTAGTAAGAACAAGTAGTAAAGGGAAGAATATCGAAGCAGGTACGATCTTTCTTCCCCTATTAGTACATACTTCTAGCCCAGCAGAAGGATGAAAACCAATGAGAGAACTTCCTGGTGGTCTACTGCATTTTTTTCTTGAATATTTCAACCTCTGATGACTTAATTCTCAATGTATAATTAAAATTTCTCATAGGAAAAGGCAGATGCAAGGCAACTGTCCTGGATTCAGCTACAGCAGTCATTTTTCTCCTAAGTAGCTGGTGCAGTGCTGTGTTTTTGACTTTCAGCCTGGGCCACGTGGCTTAAGCCCAGCCTGTAACTTGGGACCACGCAGCCGCTCACTCACTT
>NW_009939429.1:72410-74840 GCF_000696875.1 Nestor notabilis | reverse complement strand
AGAGTAAAAACAAAAAACACAGCCCTCCCCCAGCTACTAAGAAGGAGAAAAAATGACTGCTGTAGCTGAACCCAGGACTGCAGCAAATCAAAACAAGCAATCTGGAGTCAATCCAGACTTTAGAGCAATCCAGCCGAGCTCCAGTGTATGAGCTCAGTTTCACCTTCAGTCTCTAAGCCTTGTTTCAAATGTCCAGCCTTCTCTTGGCTCCTTTCTTCCTTTTCCCCATTTGCAGCCCCTCCAGAAGACCTGTTCTCATCTTTTCTTTCGATGATCCTTGCGCACATAATTAGTAATAAAAGTGAAATTGGGAGTAATAAAAATAATAAAAATATAGGAGACACCTTTAGCTACATACCATAACCAAGATAATTTAATTCAACAATTGCAATTAGAGGTCCAGCAACACAATTTAATGGTGGGTTTGGTTTGATTAATTATTTTTCTCTACAAATAAAGATTATTCAGTACTGTGCTGGATAATTCATATGTTAGGTCTAGTAATTTTGAAATCACAGAATCACAGAACCATAGAATCAGCTAGGTAGGAAAAGACCTTTAAGATCATGAAGCCCAACTGTTCCCCCAGGACTGCCAAGACCACGACTAAACCATGTCATTAAGTACCTCATCTACACAGTTTTTGAACACTTCCAGGGATTATTTGGGATAAACTCAGGCAAGGAACTCTGCACACTCACCGCCTGTCTGCGCTGCTGGCTCTGCCCCCCAGCCATTTCAGACCCATGTAGTTTGAATGCCCCAAATCTTAGGTTTGATAGAAAGATAATTGTGGCTTACCCTCCTCTTTTAGGTCTTCACACTTACTGGCCATGGGGTGTACTGAGTTGTCTGGATATTAGTTCTTACTGAAAAGGAACATTAGAAGTTTAAAAAAAAGTTCTGGGAAATATGAGCATTTTGTGGTAAAATATTGCAAACCCATAGTGATGGCTGAAACTGTACAAAAAGCAGTGGGTATTCTGAGGGAAGCTTTCTAAGAGACATATGACAAATAAAATAGCATAGAGAAATTCCAAAGGACACCAACTGACAGCAGTTCTGACACTGGCTATGAAGAAAATCTTTTAGCGCATCTTAGATAGACTCTTGCACCAAGAAATTGTGTAAGAGAAGAATACTGTAGGTTAGTCAGTTGATCAATCTGAGCTACAGAAGTTTCAGTTTTCAGGGTGCATTTTACTTAGGACAGCAGGTATGAAAGTCTCCAGATCTAGGCTAGATATACTCAAATTAATTGAATGCCATTGTGTGCAGTGCTGTGCATTTTTTCTTGTAGCTTTAGACAGTGTTTGGTGATTTGAAGCAAAGATCTTCAATGCAAAGATCTTCAAAGCAAAGACTCACATTCAATGATCTATGGGCAAAATGTTGGAAGTTGGCCTATCTGAATTACCTGTCCTTAGGACAGGAAAATAGTTTGCTTTGAGGCTAATGAGGAAAGTAGTTTCTCATCTGTTTCATCATTAAAGCAAGATCATAAGATGCATCCACATTTCTAGTACAACTGGAAATTATAACATGTCTGACATGGGACACAACTGTTTCTTCACAAAAAGTAGAATATTTGACTATATATATATATCTGATATGGTATCAAAATGTTGTTTCTCCATAAATATTGAATATAATCTCTTTAGAAGTGAGATATTATAGAAGTTGTGTGTCACGCAAGGGCTCCCTGGCAGTGCTGTTCATTTCCCATCTTTCACCAATACATAATTCATACGTTTTAATGCAGTTACTAGGTGGGATTTTTTTGTGAAGTCTCCTACACTGGAAAGATTTTATTTGACCTCTATTTACAGGAACAACATTAATTCACATTTACAGAAGTTATGCTTTTGGTGTTCTATAGAAAATAATTGGATTCTGTAAGAATATTCCTTGAATGATTTATAAGACATTGTAGGAGTTTGTGATTTATCTGCAAAATTTGTTCTACAAATTAAGTCATGCTACATGTCTGTCTACTTCATTAGTAGTAGTGTCATTTGAATTCTAATGTCAATGTAGAACAAATAATTCAGCCTTCTGCTACAATGCAGTCTAAACTTTGAGGGAAAAACTGATGATAGAACATTTCCTTTCTATGCAGAGGGGCTATTTCACAATAATTGCCACTTTCCCTGTTAAGATGCTGTTCAGGTGATATACTTTGACACATGATGTAATTTTTTTAATACAAAAAGATGGAAGTAATTTATCATTTACCTTGGGTACATAGATAAGAGCCAAAGATAAAATTATCACTGCATTTTTCTTCCTTTTTTTTTTTTTAATTAAAAGCAATAAATATATATAGGTAATGTTCAGAATGAATCAGAAATTCTTGTGTTTTAAAATTGAAGTTGTGTGAAAGAAATGAAGCGTCAGATGTTGTGTTTTAGACAACATTGTATTCAGAAT
>NW_009939429.1:64236-72379 GCF_000696875.1 Nestor notabilis | reverse complement strand
GGGAAAGAGAAAGAAAAATAAATTATTTTCAATGCCCAGGAAATTTAACAAAATTATGAGAGTTTTTAACTGTAAGCCACTTCTACAGATTTCTGAAGACAAATAAACATGATTGCACCTATCTTCTCTGCACTCTTGGATCTCTCAGTGAGTGAATCAAATTGGATTCCACAAAAACTGAACCACATGGATAAATGGCTTTAGACTAGAGGTGTGTGTGATCCTCAGCTTAGAAGGCTACTAAAGAATGAAGGAGGCTTAGCCATGTAGGAGCACAGTGACAATTAGGCATATCATTTTGGAAAAAGCTTCTTACAAGGATAGCACACTGGGGAAGTAGGAGCCAAATTTGACCTTTGCTTCCCGTGTCTTTATTTTACTTGGATTTCATTATTTTAGGTCCTTTACCTGTACCCACTGTAAAGCACTCACCCTCTGCTTTTGAGTGTAACTTCTATTGCCTGTAACTCCCTAAATGTGGATATGATTGTGAAGATGATAAACTCAGTCTTTCAAAGCAATCAGAAAAATAACTTCTCTATTGCTTTCTGAACTAATCCTACTGCACAGAACAAATACAATTGAGAGGCTTCATAACAGATACATCAGAAGAGAACATAGCTTGCAATGGCTAATTATTTGATTTACTATTATAAAAACAGTTTCCAAAGATAACTTGTAAGGGACTATAGAATAACTTCCTAATGAACTAACTATGCCTTACTGTGAATAATTCGATGATCCTTCAATTTAATTGAAACATTAAGGAACTGGCCCAAACCTTGAAGGTAAATGCAGAAGTTTTTACATTCAGTACTCTTCATATCCACCTACTGGGCAAAGGACAGGCAAACACTCTCATGCTAATTATGATTCAAGAGTTATTTTCTGTAGGTGCTGGCTAAAGCAATATGAAAAAAGCAATATTTAGTATGAAAGGGAAAAGACAATCCACTGTAAATATAAAGTTGGTGAAAGAATTTCTGCAATAGAGGGGAACATGATAGTTACGATTTAATAAAAAGTTTCATTATAATTAGTTAATTGGTGATGCTTTATTGCTGTAAAGCAGAATTTCTCCATTTTCCTCCTTGAATTTATGCTAGATTATATCCATTGATAATTTATCTCATATTTCAGAATTAGATTACAAACCATTTAGTTGGAAGTAGTCAATGTATCATTTTTCTAATTGCAAAGACAAAATGATAGTTATGCGTTTTCTTGCCCTGGAGATTTTTGCAGTTTCCAAAACATCATCAAATGTAAAGTTTTTCAACAGCTGGAGTGTGTGCACTCAAACAAATCTTCGTTTATAAGAGAAGTGCTTTCACTTTGTAATAAGGCTTTTTTAATGGACAAGAGATAATATTGTTTCCTCTCAATCAGCTAACATTTCTTCCAAGGGAAGTGAACAATTATAAAGGTGCAACTGAAATAAATAAAACAAAAAAGCCTGATGTTTACATCCAGATTCTATCTGTCTGCATCAGTAATAGAGTCTGAACAGTGCCTTGGCCTGAAGCATTATCTGAATATATCTGCATTACCTTGCACACTTAATCTTTGAGCCAGGATAGAGGTGTCAAACTGCCCATGGGGAATAGTCCTAAGTCATTGCTGTTGTCTGCATGACCTTGCTCGCTGTTCAGTTATGATTTTCTAGTGAACTCAAAGCTGGACCAGCTGGTGAGTAGGAGGAGACCTGCACCTGGTAACACCTGAGGTCTGAGCTGGCAACTATGTAAGGGACCAAGGGCCTGGGCAAGGATGCTGGATAGACATAAAGTTCATGATAATATTTAAGGAATCTATTCTGGGTATCTAATGAGAGATGTATAAAAACATTTAAGCTGAAGGTAGTAAAATACTGGAATAGAGGCTTAAAGAGGTTATGGAAGCTCCATCCCCAGAAACATTAAAGCTCAATGAGACAAGATGTCCAGCAACCTGATCTAATTTTAAACTTAGCCTTGGTTTGAGGATGAAGATGGGGTAAAATGACCTCCAAAGGTCCACTATAACATATACTGGGCTACATCAAAAGGAGTGTGACCAGTAAGGTCAAAGGAGGTGATCCTGCCCCTTTACTCTGCTCTCATGAGACCCCACTTGGAGTACTGTGTGCAGTTCTGGTGTCCTCAACATAAGAAGGACACAGAGCTGTTGGAGCAAGTCCAGAGGAGGGCCACAAGGATACTAAGGGGCCTGGAGCACCTCCCTTATGAAGACAGGCTGAGAAAGTTGGGGCTGTTCAGCCTGGAGAAGAGAAGATTGTGTGGAGAGCTCATAGCAGTCTTCCGGTATCTGAAGGGGGCCTACAAGAATGCTGGAGAGGGACTCTTCATCAGGGCTGTACCAAGAGGGCAAGGGGTAATGGGTTCATCTTAAACAGGGGAAGTTCAGGTTAGATATAAAGAAAAAGTTCTTTACTATGAGGGTGGTGAGGCACTGGAACAGGTTGCCCAAAAAAGTGGTAAATGATGCATCCCTGACGGTGTTCAAGGCCAGGTTGGACAGAGCCTTGGGTGTCATCGTCTAAGGTGAGGCATCCCTGACTATGTCAGGGTGATTGGAAGTAGGTGACCTTAAGGTCCTTCCCGACACTAACCATTCTATGATTCTATGATTCTATGTATCTAAAGAAACCAAACACTTTAAGCGTTTCCCCCCTTGGGGATTTCCATAGTCATTAAGAATTCCTGATGGATTTGCAGTTAATATTTCTATATCTTTTTGATACGCATTCTTCTGGTCCGCAACAGTTTAGTTACAGATGATTTTAAAAGCTTTACCAAAGGCTGAGGCTGACACTGCAGAGCCATTCAAAAAAAGAGCAATCAAGGTCCCCAGAGTATGGAAAAATCTTATGAGGGGAAAAATCAAGCAGTTCTATTTTAACTTTAAGCAGAAACTTCCTTTTATTTTGGCAACACCTGAGCTGAAGATAGGAAAACTAAAACACTGCTCAGAATCAGAAAACCTGGTTCTCAGTATCCAAAGATCATTTTGAAAAACAAAATGGTAGTTTCGTGAGAAAAGTATGTACTTTTCCTGGTACAAGAGGTTTCAATTTTGTTTCCTGTTACTGAATAGTACTTTATCATTGCTAAGGCAAAAAGAAGCCTGAAACTACCCATAGCAGAGAAAGGGCATAAGTAGCAAGGGTGGTCACATCTAAGCCTGAGGGGCAGAGCAGAAAGCACTCAATAGGTGGAGGCAGTGAACAAAGCTGAATTTCTGTGGTGTTCTTTGAGACTTGGATTCATGTTCTGAAAAGCTTTTTACATGTAAAATGCATAGTGACTCCTATAGAAGGTGCCACTGAGTTAATGAAAAATGTAAATTTGCAATGAGATTCAACCCCAAACTTTTTTAATTCAGCTGTCACTATTTACAGATGTAGTTTTGGCATTACAGGTAAAAAGCAGCTCTTCAAAAGAACATTTATCTACCGCAATTTCATTTTCTCTGGAATGTGTTTTTGCCTCCTGCTGTCACTTCATCTGGAAACTGGAATGCATTAGCTGGCTAAATAAAGTTATCATGCATTAGTTATCAGAATTTTGCTATTATGCATCTGGCAATGCAGCATGAGTGTTGAACTCATTCATACTGCAACAATGGAGGAGGTATTTCTTGGTTTTTTGGTTACTTCTGAAATTCCACAGCTCATGTAAATTTAAGTGGCATTATCGTATATCATAGTAATCTTATCATAATCCAGGATCATACTGTATAATGTTAAAGTCCGTCCCAACCCTATGGAATCAGTAATATAGATCTTTCTGTGTGTTCTTTTCTGCTTCTTCATTTATGCTGTAACTGTAGAAAACACAATTCCTAGAAATGTCAAAGAAAATTGCCTATAAAGTGAAAGTATTATATCCCATTTGACCATTAGTACCAGAACAAGTACACTTAAGAAATTTTATTCAGCTCAATTAGGTTAGAGGTATTGAGCACAGGGACTAAACGTAGGTTATTCATATTTAAATATCAAGGTTTAAAAAAAATCCAAAGAAAGCGTATCACAACAGCACTTCATTTTTCTGCTGAAGTTTTATGTCACCTCTCTTATCTGGGACTTATATATGGCCCCATCTTCTAACACAGTTTAGTTGCTCTTGACAAAATGTGCACCAGGGATATAAGATGATTTTTGTGTAATAGCACTTTCAAAACCTATCTGAGGCTGTAGTCTTACCAAGTTGGATATCACACAGACTACATGTAAGTCTGCAATCGAATTTTTCTCATTAGAAAAAGGTGCCTGGAGGCAGATAACGTCTCGTATTATAGCAGAGATGGCAGTGCTGGCTGGCAGCTATTGCAGAACAAAGATAACAGCTGATCTTTGCCTTTCATTGGTGCTTGAGAAGAAAATGCATCAGAATACAAGTGGTTCCAAACAAGACTACTGTTTAATTGCTTTTGTTGCAAGGAAGTGTTCACAAGACTAAAGAAATATAATCTGAGTTTTTAAGAAGATATAGTGGAAAAACAATATAATAATGTATGAGAAGAGGTGGTAGAATAATAATTTGTGAGAAGGAAGCTGATTACTGTTGCTTCCCATGACTGGAAACATTCTCAACTGCTTTGTATCATGGGGGTCAGAGGTCCATGGTTCTATGTCTGACATAAGAGAGAACCAGAAACTTGCAACGCTAATGCATGAAATATGGCTACCAAGGTAGAAGAGAAGAAAATGAAGGAAAAAATCCAGTGCCTCCTGTCAAGGTCTGTATCTATGTGTTGTTTACACTCCTACACTGCTGACTGAATGACCTTGTCTGTCTGAAGGAGATAGATATTTCTGTTTCCACCTGTGTTTTGTACCAGGGAAATGTCATGAAGTTGATGTCTCTCCCCCAACAATGGATCATTTCAACTGCCTCACTTAAGGTACAAGACATTCTCTGAAAATTATGGGATTCGTAGGACTGTTAAGTTGTGCATGAGGAAATATTTGATATTTTGGATGGGCTTAATTTCTTTTTTATTTACAGAAGTAAACCCAAAGCTTTAATACTTAACCAAATAATGTCATACCCTTCATAACCAGCACTGAAGTGCACTACCAATGTTTTATAGGTATAGAATAGTTACGTCTAATCTTCTGCCACACCACTGAGCACCTCATCCTGTTTCAAACAATGCTCACTCTTTGCTTACTGAGTGAACACTCACTGCATATAGATGTGCGGTGGAGTAAACATCACATGTGCCCAAACTAAGAGAAGACAGGCACTGTTGGCTTACTTATGACACCCAGCTTAATTTCTGGTTCCCTTCAGCTGCAGACACAGTGTCTGAAAGTACATCTCTGAATGAAGAATCTGTTTCTGAGAGGCAAGACACATAGCGCTGAGGTGATCACAGCTCAAACGGTTTCACAGAAATGAATGGAAACATTCTAAAGCTTCTAGCTACATCTACACTTCACACCACCAGGGTGACCCGCAAAGCAGCTGGTTAAAGTCTGTGGGCTATAAACCCCGATCTGTGAGGATCTTCAGCTCTTGTTTATTGAATCTAAATGATTAATACATACTGCTGTGGGCTGATACCAAGAACCATTTTTGCAGCATGAACTCCACCGTGGCAAGGAATTCTCTGCCAGAAACCAGCTGGCAAAAACAGCAGTGTGTCTTACATATCAGTGTGTCTAATATCTGCCTGTCCTCCTGAGAGTTTCTAGAAGTATGTGTTCCTGTATCTTAAAGAACTCTTTGTTAGCCAGAGAGTGCGTATGGAGTTCTGAAAACTTTGGATTAGATTTGACTGGTTTTTCAGATAGGTTTCTTCACAATGTGTCAGAGACACTGAAATTACATTAATTTAAAAGACGTATTCCACAACAATAATTTAGAAAAAAATGCATTGCGTTTTCAGGCTTATATTTCTAGGACTGCTCTGCAAGAAAATCCAATTAATTTGTTCTCTGAGTTTAACCAGAAGACAGACTCATGCATTCAAAAATACCTTTCTCAGAGGTAAGGTCTATAAAGTAGCCTTTTCAACATAAGGTGACCTTTGAATAACTTACAGGATAGTGACCTACAGGAACAAAAAGAGTTATCTAGAACTAGTCAGTAATGAACAATTTCTCACTAAAGCACCTTTAATGAAATCTGAGAATTAAATGGAGACTAAAATTCTCCATAGGCCTCAGCAGCACTATTGTAATTAGTGTAAATTTTTTATCTTGATGGTCTTTGTATCAGGTCTTAAATTCACACTTGACCTAAGCTGAAATTTATTGGTGGTTGGGAGAGTCTTAGGAGGAAACACTCCATGTGCTTATTCTGTTCTTATTCTTCCATAGCCATCAACATATGGCTGCTGCTCAAGATAGGATCCTGCAATAGAGACATACTTAATGTGTAGACATCTGGGCAGCTGTTCCATCAGTGCTATTTGGGGTGCAGTTATTAACATAGTGAATAGCACAAGGAATATGAATAACTTCATTAAGCTGTCAGGTTAGGAGTTTATGATCTCTATGCTTAGGTCTTCTGAATTATTATATTTAGCCTTTATACCTTATCAAAAGCATCATCAGCTTGAGCAATGATTCTGAATTATACCTTGCTATATATTCTTATTCCTTCTCTCTAATTTTCTGTTCTAACTGCTTGATGTCTTTATTCCATATACTTTCTCACCTTTTTATGATGATCATCATAAAATAAAACTCCATTCATAAGCTTAAATGCTTCTCAAAGTAGAATAGAGTTGTCAAGCAGTGAACATAAAGGATACCGTAACATTGTACTGAAGATGGAAAATACTGAAATATGTGTGTGAATAAACTTTCTGTGAATAATTTAAGTAAAAACCCAAAAGCTTAATATGACTGGTGTCCTTTTTGTCGTATAATGACACCAGCCTAAGTATCTTCATGGAAATCTTTACTAGGAAATTTTACCCAGCAGAACTCTCCTACTTACAGTGCTCTGCATGCATAGATGAACCTTTTTGAGGCTGAAAATAATCCAGTCAGTGCTGAGAGGGGACCCTGCTATAAACTCTCAAAACCAGGAAATAAATCTAATAAAAATGGGTTGATGTGGCTGGGGGCTCTGCACTTTGGTGTTACGCAAAGGAAACCTCCACCCCTGCCATTGCCTGCCCTTGTCCTTGTGGATGTGTAGCCATCCACAGCTCCTGTTGCAGTTGCACAGACAAGAAATTTGACCACTTACACTGAAGTGAGCCCTGTTTATACTATGTTAGAATACGTTCCATAGTGAGCTTAAACAGTTTGACTAAAGAATGTTTTATTTCTAATGTTTTCTGTCATTTCAGAGTTTTATATACAAATACTGAAGATTATTGAACTGACCATTAATTAAAAGCATGAGAACTTGGCATTTTTTGCTTCACAACTGGAAAAATTCACATTTGCTATACAAATTATATCTTTATCTAAAGCATCCATCCAGTCTACAACAATTCATCTATTTGAGAATTTATTTCATGGGTCACAAAGATGCAGTATGTACTCAAATTGCTTATGCAGCATCTGAACATTTAAAGTTCTCAGTTTAACATAAAAAAAATCAATCAATGTAACCAAACAGAATGATCAAACCTTTAGATTCACAATGACTTATCCTGATGGTTTTGATTTTTCTTCTAATGTTCTTTGAAAGGCAAAACTAACAGAATTTGATTTTTTATGCTTTTTATGCACTATATATTGGTGTCAAATTATCAGTAGGGGAACCTCTAAAAAGTACCTTCAATGCAGACAGTGTTGTCTATTATTATTTCTCACCCTAGTATGACTGAACTATAACATCAAGTGATTTTTAATCTGTTGCTGATTAAAATGATTTGTTTTCTTGCTCACCATAAATTAAATGCTTTCAGTCAATGGTAAAAAGTATTGGCTAGTAGCAGCAGCTTAATTGGAAATAGACTAAGAAACCTGCATTTCACTTCATATGGATAGTCTCCAAAACATGTAAAAAGTAATAACTTTTAATGTCTAACCTGCAGCTGTTCTGTGATTAAATGAGAAACAATGTTGAAAGTAGACTGTAGAAGTGATTATCAATTTCCTAACAATTTCTCCCATTTTCTCCTTTTTAAGGGGTTTTCTTAGAAAGCATAAAGAAAGAATAATAAGTAA
>NW_009939429.1:60401-64205 GCF_000696875.1 Nestor notabilis | reverse complement strand
CTTTCCCTAGGCAAGCAGTGTTACAGCCTTAAAAGGTTTACCCATCAGAGAAAACTCTGATGGTGGTCTAATACAAACATCAAAAAAATATGTCTGTCATAAAAGTATTCTCATAACATTGTTAATCAGAAGAATACTATTTATTTATTTCAGGCTCTAACAACTTATGTTATGGATAGCCAACACTGGACATCAGGCAAACTATTACATTAAGCTCAGGGAAAGTACTTTGTTCTTGATGAGAGCTGAAATGCACATATTTTGACTGAAGAGTGCCTTCAGCATCTTTAGATCCGTTTCTATGTGGGTCTGGGCTTAGACCAGTCAAAGGATTGCTCTGGAAGCACAAGTTTAGTGTTGCAATAAACAATTGTATAGGGCATAAATCAAAAAGTCTTTGGAAGGGGGCAGGCAGGGAATAGAGCTGCATGGGTGGCCCTCACAACATGTTTAAGAAATGGAGGTAAATGCTAAAAGAAAATTAAAACAAGGTGAGAACAGCAGGAGAGGCTGCATAGTAGAGATGGTGGCATTTCTAACAGGTCTGTGACCCATGAGGACTCATCATAGAGCCGGGGAAACAAGAAAGGAAGAGACAGGGAAATAAAAGGATAAGAAACAAGAGCAGCAGAAAGAAACCACTCTTCACTGATCAACCTCCTGCACTTCTTTTTGCCTCAACAAAAAGGCAGGGCCTGGGTGTAGCCTGCAGCAATGACAAGGGGCTAATCAAATGTTTATGCTAATTAACAATAAATTAAATTCCCCAGGTTTGCTCTATTTGCCTGTGACAGTATTTCTAATGGTACAGAGAGAGGGATGCCTTGCACTAGGATATTAAAAATTTGGCTCATGGAATCATTTATCAATTGCATTGGCAATTAATTTAGTGTGGAGTTGGGATTTTCAAAAGTGTTTGCTATCCTGCAGTTTCCTTCCCTTCTCCCATGTATAAATCTGACTCTCTCGTAATGAACGACAGAGCACCAATATATGAGCCAGAGCAGCATGAAGTGTTCAGGCATGGATTCTGCCATAACTTCAGCTTACACAATTTCTTCTGTTATCGCTCAGGCATATTTGTATACATCTGACAACTGAAATATTAATAAAATTATGAAAAATCCTATAAAAAGTTTCATTTTTTGTAGAGTGATATTTCTTTATGAAGAAATATTTCCTTAGAATTCTTGTATTTCCTAGCCAAATTATGGAACTTACATTGATGGCACTTTTCCACTAATTAGTTTGAGTAACTGGCGAATAAAACAGTATAATAAGAGAGAGGAAGAGATAAGAAATGCCTTGTAACAGAGCTGGACAAGCAGAAGTCTAGAAGATGTAGTTTTTAAATTTTTAGTCCATTTGCAACACAGTGGTATATTCAGTTGCTCTCTGATATTTAGATGCCATAGTGATAAATTTGTTAGATTAGATAGATAATGTTGTTTATGAGAAATTAAATGCAGTAATTCATATATATAGAAAATATATACTCCTCTTACAGGAAGCTTTGTTAGCATTCTCACTCTCATGCCAGAAATCATTTATAAGTGCAGCTGTTCAGAAATTCTTTTCCTACATGGTATATGTAGTATTTCAACATTTGCTTTCGTTTCAAAATAAACCAAATTGAAATATCAGTCTTTCAACTGACTCAAAAGTTCTAAATAATTTCTGGAAGTGTTGCTATTTTTCACCAAACTGGGACATTTCATTCAAATTCACGACATTTTTGTGTTTTGAATAGTTGATATTTTTGTGCTGAAAAATAAAATAGCACAGACTTGTCAGTCAATTTTTATTTTTTTGCAGGCTTTTCCCATATTCTAATGTCAAGAAGAGAGGAGAGAGACGAGAACTGCAGTTGAATCATTTTGACCCAGGTGTGCATTTAAGACCTATGATTATCTTTTAAAATGTAGTACAGAGGGAAACCGTTCTTTCCAGTTACCTATTGGGATGCTGTGAATGTTATTTACTCCCAGTGGGCAGTTATTTTAGGTGGGTTTAATTTTCATATTTAGAATATCATGGTGTATTTCCTCCAGTACCATTTTCAAGCCAAACCAGTAAGAGATACTGGAATATGCCAGGAATCGTATTACTGGTGGATAAATGATAACCTACAGCTTTCATGCAAAAGCTATTTGTGATTAGAAGGACTAAAAAGAAATAGTTCATACCTCAGTAGCCTTTTATATGTTTACAGATTTATACTGTGGAGGTTGGAGGAGCTCCTCCCTGGGTAAAGACGAATCTAGGCAGCCATAAGAAGGCCACTACATGCAAATATTCCCAGATACTCCACGTCTGTTTCTCAAGAGACTCTCCTATTCAAGAAAGGCCAAAAGAGAGCACGATCACATAAATATATGTGTTCAGTATGAGTACCAGTTTCAAGATCCTGTTGTGATTTTCAGACTAACAGATTCATCACTGTAAAAACTACTTCGTGCTCTTCCTAATACTTTCAGCTTTCATATTCCACCAGCTACAGTTTTCTGTGAGCTTTAACAAGTTATATTTAATACATTGTGATAACCAATCCCTAGCGCTAGTGGAAAATCTCTTGGGGAACATTTTATCCATTAGAAGAACAGCAGATGGCACTACAGCCACTTTTCCAAAAGCAAGAAATCAGTACAGAACACTTAATCTGGAAAGCGACAATCTATCTAATTTCATTGCTGTTATTTTATAGATGATAATCAATCATCAAAGCTTCTTCTGTCTCATGCCCTGAAACTCAGCCCTGGTTTAAGAAGATGGAGTCTCAGTAATGCTGAATGATGCCCTGAGGCAAACAAAACTGTGAAAAAATATGTACAGATAGGAACTACAGAAAAGCTGCTCCGGTCAATTAAATATCTATGGATTTAAGGACAAAATTAGTTCTTTCAAACAATAATTTTTTTATAGTTTTAAACAAAATTAGGTTAGTGTGTGTGGATGTGACAATGTCAAACAGTGGAGTCTGTTAATTTTCATATATTTCTCTCTTACTGGAAGACTTTGAATGAAAAGCATGCCAAAAGAATGGCTGTTTGATCTATCTTTCCTTGCACAGTGATCACTGTCCTTACCCAGTACTAAACTTATTTAGGTAAAATCCACCAAAACTAGGTTGTTCCTTTCAGTTATTTCTGAACAAACCACAATCACAAGCCCCATTGATATTTCTGTTAGTGCATTGAGGAAACCATTTGTCTTTTTTAATGTAGACATTTAGTGAGAGACATCAGATGAAATCAGGTAGAATCCTGCCAGCATGGACACTGCCCTGCACAGACATTTCTGCCTACGGAGAAGATTTGGACTCAATGAATGATCGTAAGCCTAAATGATTTTAAAATGAAAAAGGCAGTCTGACACAAGCTCTTCTCTGACTGAATTTTCTTCTGTTCAAGCCAAACTTCTTCCAGTCTTCTTGAAACCACCTCATAAATATTAAGATTCATGCATCTGAACTACAAAACTTATTATTTCTTTCACCACCCTCTCTTCTCAGTCTTCTTGTTTATTCTTTCTTTAAAGCTACGTCAAAACCAAGTACATTATTTCAAAAAAAAAAAAGGGCCTTTACTATGAATCCACATGCAGACCCCTCCTCATATCACATCAGAGTTTCTGCAACTTCTTTTTCTCTGGCAAAAAACATTCTGTACCATCATACCATTCAAAATGTTCAGAGACGGCATTGTTCTGCTTTGAGCTCACAGCTTTTATGTTGTTTTCATGGAGAATATTGTTACAAATAACCATCCCTACCATCCTTGGCAATAGAGAGTGGAACCATCATTT
>NW_009939429.1:43617-60389 GCF_000696875.1 Nestor notabilis | reverse complement strand
AGGGAAAGAAACATAGTGAAAAATAAAAAGGATGAGGCGTAGCAAGGGTAAGTGGGATATATATGGCAACAAAGAATATTGTCCATCTCTTTATCAGTAAATTAGGATTTATGATTCATCTTTGTTTCTTGAAAGCTCAAGCTTCTTCTTCTAGACTTGAGCATATGACATGTAACAATTCAATTGAGCAACAATGGTGTTTAATCAGCCAATCAACAAAGAATCAGCTGACGAATTTTCAAGATTCTGCACATAATAAAAAGGCAGCTATAACTGCATAAAGCATATGTAAGATTTCCTACTTAATAATGTGAGCTCTGCTTCCTTTATCTGAGTGTTAGTGCACAACATCCACTTTGCACAGCAGCTTGACCTGCTACAGCCATGGTGCTGCCTGTTCTGACCAACACATTCATACAATAGTTAGGGTTGGAAAGAACCTTAAGATCATCTAATTCCAACCTCCCTGCCATGGATAGGGACACCCTCACCCTAGACCATATCGCCCAAGGTTCTACCTGACCTGGCCGTGAACACTGCCAGGAGTGGAACATTTACCACTTCTTTAGGCAACCCGTTCCAGTGCCCCACCACCCTCACAGTAAAGAACTTCTTCAGCTCAGGCTGATGCAGGACAGGGAGAAACACAGCAGCTGTAGCTTGAATTGAAGCTCCAGGGTGTCCCAGGATCAGGAGGATGCAGGGCTGTGCTCACTGTGTCCATTAACCTACACAAAAAAACACACCCAAAAAAGCAGTCTTTGCAGTAATCAAGGATGACTGAAATAGTGCAGTTATAGGGGCAGATAACTTTATTTTTCACAGGTTTTATTCACCACTCACTGAAAATACTGACAATTTGGTTCTCATCAAACTGTAACTGCCTTCTTTTGGGAAACAGCAGCTAATTTGAAACTAGAATCATAGTAGGAAAGTAGTTGGCAGTTTTGTGGGTTCTAGTCTACTTTTAAATGATTAAGTCAGTTTACCAAACTTGTCCAAGTCAGTTAGAAGATGCTGACAGTATCAAGCTGGTTCTCCTGTCTTATCCCAACCTCTCTGAGAAGCATAATGAAATAATCTGGAAACCAGACACACTTACCCAGCTGTGAGTGCTGCTTAGATATGACAGCTTTCAGCTTGTGGAAAGCTGATCAAAACTGTTTCTTGGCTGTGCTTGTGAACTTGTGAACAGACTCATGCTGCCGTCCTAGTCTGCTCTAAACTATACCAGGCTGAGAACTACATGATTTTGGCTGAAAACAGTGGTGAAAGTTACAGATGTGCAACACACCTCAATTTAGCAATGTGTAACAGATAATCTAGTCCAAACTGGATTTTAAAGAAAAAATTATTCTTACTGAACTTTCTTTAGCTTAGTTTTATTTGTTAGTTTGATACCAGTTTAAGAAACTCTCATAATAAAAAATAACATCTAATTAGCGTAGTTATGTTTAGAAAAAATAATCAAAGATCTTCCAAAATGTTACTTGATACATGTTGGACATCAAACACTTTCATATCAGGGAGATCAGTCTTTTGTCATCTCATTCATCTCTGTTCAGCCTGGAAAAGAGAAGGCTGCGTGGAGACCTTATAGCAGCCTTCCAGTATCTGAAGGGGGCCTACAAGGATGCTGGGGAGGGACTCTTCATTAGGGACTCTAGTGGTAGGACAAGGGGTAATGGCTTTAAACTTAAACAGGGGAACTTGGAACTTTACGTTAGATCTAAGGAAGAAGTTCTTCACAGTGAGGGTGGTGAGGCACTGGAATAGGTTGGCCAAGGAAGTTGTGAATGCTCCAGCCCTGGAGGTGTTCAAGGCCAGGCTGGACAGAGCCTTGGGCGACATAGTTTAGTGTGTGGTGTCCCTGCTCATGGCAGGGGGGTTGGAACTAGATGATCTTAAGGTCCTTCCCAACCCTAACTATTCTATGATTCTATGATTCTATGATTCAGATTAAATTTTGCTTTTATATCATACAGGGAGCTACAGAATGCCTAACTGATCAAATAAAAATTGTAAATTTGTTTTAATATGCAGAAGTCGTCAAATTTCTACTGAAAAATTGCATAAACACCCTCATTCTTATGTGTCAACAAGTTGACACAAGACCAGCTTTATGTCTACATACATGAGTATGTATATACACATAGATACGTATACAAATTTATATACATAGAATTATAGTCTATCACTTACTTCAATTCCTGTCATGCCTTTACCACATGGGAAGATATATATCAATAGTGAGTGAACAGGAGCTTGTGGGTCTCAGCGCAGTTTTGCATTTAGAAGTAAAGGCACTGTGATGATTTCAGAGAATAACTGTGGACTATGGACTTATTAAATAAACAAAACTGCATGACAAATTGGGGCAAAAAGATTCCCCCCTTTTGTATATGTAAAAATATAGATGTAGTTAAAAACAAAGTGAACACTTGCCTTGAAAATCCCACATTTACAACTCTATCCTAGAGTGAAGTTGTTTGAATTTAAACACTAATAAAAGGATCTTGCCTAGACTTTTTATATGGGGTTTTTTTTTGTCCTTTGAAAAGCTTTTTACATATACTCACAGTTCATTGGCTTGTTGATGAGTCTATGTCAGAGGAGAAAATTATTAAAGTGTTAGTTTTCTGACTGTAATTTTCCAAATGCATGTGGTTAAGTCCCTTGAGTGAAATAAACATGTTGTTGAAGGAAACAGATAAAATCTTCAACCTTTTTGTCTATTAATTCTACGTACTCTTAGACTCTAACAGCTTCATATTTCTCAAGCAAAACTTACACCAGATGATTTACAATTTATCCAAACATGTTGAGTGATAGCAGTGATTTATTTGTAATACACAAAAAAGTTGTCATTCTGTGATTCTGACAGATTGAGCCATCAGAGCAGTGCTGATGTATGTCTGCCGTAAACCAGACAGCTTTATTACATCAGAGATTAAGCTTTGCAGCTGTGGTTAGACGCAATTCTATTTAAAATGTGCCTATAACTCCCAAAGCCAAGACCAGCATATCTGTTTACTTTCTTGCTCAGTTTTCCAGCCAAAGGCTTTTTAGGCCAAATTGCACCTATACTTAGCCCTGGAATATAATAATTAAGAGTTTGGAATCTTCAGCTTGTGAGACGTGTAATTGTAAATTAACTTTGAAGATCTGATTCATTGAATGATCCTTTCAAAATTACTTTTAACTCAAGAATTTCTGATGTGGTGAATTTATTTGTTTTTCATCCTGAAACAACCATCTTGCTCAAAGAGATACCTGAACTAGTCAAAAATCAGGAGTCTGTGCTTTAGCTGTTTGAGGGTTTTGTGGCTATGTGGGTGCATTTTTGCTTGGTTTTGTTTGGGGTTTTTTCCTAACCATCTAACAGCTGTCCAGGTCCTGCAATCACATAAGGTGAACACATACTGGAAAGGGAAGGCAAACACAAAAACCTGAAACAGATTTCCCCCTGTGTGTAGCTCTTATTGTAAATGTAACATAAACACCTAGTCTGGGTTAGATTTCTCACTTTTTCCTGAGATGAATCACACAGATGATACCAGAGAGGCAAGAACTGGGCTATCTGAAAACTGGGTGAAAGTTAGAAGCTGTTTGAGTGTCTCTGTATTACAGCTGACTTGATCAAGTCTGCATTTATAAAATACTCCATTAGAGTTAGAGGTCTCCCAAAACTCATAGACTGACATCAATAGACAGTAACCAAGGATGTAGACCCCATACTAAAATATGAAGGTGATTTTGCCTATTTTGTTTTTATCTATATATTCAGACCAGAGCACAAGTTCTGTAGAAGGGCGAGGTGACCCCAATGTTGTCCTCTGGACACGAACATATATTCAGTAAACATTAGCATTTAACACAGCTTGCAAAAGAGCTCTTATAGTGATTATGAAGACAATAATATGTCTAGTGTTTATTCATAAAACCTGGTGTTAAATGTATGCAGTGTGTATCTCCACTCAGCCACCATCTGGCTCCTTTGTTACTGAAAGTTGAGAAAACTAAACAGACAATGAAACAGGGTTGAAGATTAACAGTTAGATAGTGTGTTTTAGCCCTAAACCAGCAGTTTTAATCCAGCCCAGATCAGGTTTCCTCTTAAAAATATCTCTTCTACAAACAGTCAGAGTTTTAGTCCAGTTTCTATTTGGAAATAAAATGGAAATATAATCTCATACAAATATTTATTACTATTATTTCTTGGAAACGGAGACAATCCTGGTAATTAATGAACCCACTCATCAAAAAGCTTTAAAAGCAAATGAGAATTATATGTAAAATTCAACAAAAAGTGAAAGAATGGAGATAGGAAGAATGGAGATGGATTTGATAAGGGAAGTTAATTTAGGAAGAAAAAAAAGTCAAAAAAACTTACAAAAACTTAAAGAACTTTGGCAACATATTAGACATTATCTGCTGCATTTAAACTATTTTAAATTACCCAAAATTAATTATATTCAGAAGTTTTAACTCAGACTGCTAGGGAATCTCTAGTCTTTAATGTTTAATTTTCATAATCCCCATGGTTTTGGGAGTGTAACAAAAGGCTCAAAATGTGTTGATGCTTAAGTGTCAAGCAGGATAACCTGTCTATTAATAATCTTGACATCAAACAGGAGGAAAATGTAAAAGGGATTTTGACTATGAAGAATAGAAGACTGGTAGCTAGCAGGATTTTATAGAGACTAAGGTGTTGAATAGACTCAATTTCAGATGATTTTGCTAATTTTGTTAAACCAAAGAAACAAATTAGTTTCTTTGTTAGCATTTTTGAAGCAAAGCAGCATCCAGCCTCATTTCATGGTTTTTGTTTCGCAGCAGTGCACAAACTGTATTCCTTCTGGACTGTTGAAACCAGAGGATGTACATTAAAACTAGACTAAAGCGAATGAATTACATACACTGAAATGCATGTAGCGTAGACATAGCTTCTACAGAGCTGTAGCCTCTACAGATTCAGTCCTCTTGCACTGTGCTAGTTGCTGGTGGAGAAGTAATAAAAGGTAACAAAAATGATTCCTGAATAAGGAACACTTCTTGGTATTGAGTCTTTGGTGGTATAGTTCATCTACAACTGCCTAAATAGGAATTAATGTTTAATGTGAATGAAGTGAACAGATATAAAAATTAAGAGATCCCAAAGAGTAGTTATTAATTAAAAAAAAAGTTAAAACATGAAAATATTTCCTTTGGGGTCCTGGAGAGACTATTTAGGACTCTAGAGATGTTCCATATGTTCAGCAAATAATCATAAAATTATAGATCATAAATCTAACGAAAACAGATGAAAGACTAAATTACTGACAAAAGACAACCAGACAGTGCAGTCTGGATTATTTGGTAAATTGGGTCCAATCAATCAAAATCAGAGTCATAGAATAGTTGGAAGGGACATTAAAGATCATACAGTTCCAACCCCCCTGCAACTAGAACAGGTTGCTCAAAGTGTCATCCAACCTGGTGGTGAACACTTCAGGGTGAAAACTGACGGGCATGTATGTAGGAAAACAATGCAGCCATGCCTACCAGATGCAGTACTGTACAAAGAAAGCAGTGACTCTGAAACAAGTTAGGTATCATAGTAGGGAAGTAACTGTTTTGAGCTTTTGTAGCTGGCTGCGGGTATTAGTGAGAGAAGATATTACTCACAAGCACAGCTGAGATGGATGCTAAAATCTGCACCATGCAAATAAGCAATACTAGATGCAATACTAATACACAATATTGATTTGATTTCTGTTTTCTTAATTTTCCTTACTGTCATAATGATAGCAGGAGGTATGCGTGACTAATGATTTTTGTGGGAAGACTTGACCTAAATAAAAGCTAGTCAGAATAAAAAAGAGAAAAAGTGTTCCTAGTATTGTTAATGTTTGTCACTTTCATTCAAAAAGTGCTTTCCTAACTTTTCACAAAACTGTAAAATTACTCTACGATATTCCTATCACATATTCCCATTCATTTCCACCAAATGTAGTAGAAAAATCAGTAGCCATTGTGTCATTCTTTCTCTCAGAATTTGTAAGCAATCGTAACTCCTGTCAGATTTGCAGAATTTAATTTTTCATGTTGTTACTTCAACAGGGACCATCTGGGGACTTCACAGTGTCAAACCTGTTGCAGTCACCTGCTAGTTTGTCTTGCAGTTCATGATCAATTTGTTCATCAGTTGATAGGATAATTATCTTAATTTTTCTAATATTAAGATTTGTAACTAGTTTGACAGCAGGCTATAAATCACACACATCTTGAGGCAATGCAGAGCATCACACAATGATGTCAAAGGAATTACTCTCAAGCTAGTGGCTGGCTTTTTGGCATACCTCAGTCAATACCTAACACTCAGTCCAGAGCCCAGTTCTGACCCTACTGGCATGAAGAAGGAAAGGTAACTGACATCTCTATCCTGGGAGTTCTCTATAGTGTTGAGCCAACATCATATGCTCAGCTTCTCTCATTGTACTGGGAGAAACAGCACAGCCAGCACTTTCAAGGAAGGCTGGAAGTCTGGGTACCTGAAACATCAGTGAACCAGAAATCCCTGGCTGGCTCATTGGCCTTCAGATGCTATGGCTAATAAAATATCCTATCCATGGAAGATAGAATTAAGAGAAACAGCATCCTGTGTAAAGCCTGCAGCACTTTGTAAGCAGTCATTTTATTTTGTCTGCAAGTTAATTCCCTGTACTACACAGAATTAAAAGAAAAGGTATTACAAGGCAATAATTCATATACTGACATTAGTCATTAAAATGCTGGGCTGATTAAAATGCTGGCTGAAGAAAAAAGAATGGGTTCACAAAGTGATCTGATTGGAAGTTTCCATCTTGAGACTGCAGTTCAGCTAAAACTGGTGTTATTTTGTTGTTATTTCTTTGCTAGGTCTTTTATTCGCTTTGTTTTTCATGTCTCTTCCTAGCTATACTACAATTACATATTGCCACATTGAAGGGCGTGGACTCTTGTCAAAGGTATGCCTGATGGCATCTGCTTCTAAGCACTTACAGAAAAAAAACCCTTAGAGAATCCAAAAGGCTCCAGAAGGAAAAAATAAGATCCCCCAATTATTTAATGAAGCAATTAGAAGAGAACATGATACAAGACTCAGATGGGCAAGAGGAGTTTCAGCAGAATTTGAAGGAAGGAATAGAAATAATATTTTTTCCTGATGTTCTGAAGCATTTTTACAGTCCTTATAACCACTGTTTCAGACTCAATGCTGTAACAGCAAAAGTGGCTCCTCAGCAGTGCCAGTTCAATCATATAAGTCCCAGGTGCACTCCACGTTGAGAATGTGAATAGCAAAGGTCACTTGATTTCATTATGCTGTGAATGCTACAGAGCTTGCTGTGGTGTCTGGAAAATACCAGTCTCAATGCCCAGAGGAATTTTAGTGGAAGATATGCACCTGTCAGGTCTGTATGTAAGTACTCTATAAAGCTGACCAGTCAAAAATCTGTCTTTAAATACAGATATGAAATAATTGCTGCCTATTCTATTCCAAACAGAATACTAAAACAACAACAATAAAATCAGATAACTTGTACTATGTCTTACTAAAGTAACATACTGAAATCGTGGCCAAGAATAAGGCACCATAAAAATCTTACAGAAGTACAATGAAAAAGGCTAATGGCAAGCATAAACCACACATCAACCCTTTTTCCACTACATACATTATTGGAATAGGTAATTTTGTCTAGACCAGAATCAGAATGCAGAGGTTATTACAATTTATGACAGATTTTCTTCTTAAAGCTATCAATGTGCTTCATTGTTGCTATTTTTCTTATATTACTATCTGTTATGCCCTATATATGCATCTTTTCCAGTACCTGATCTAATCTGATTTACGAAGAAAAATTCCATAATATACAATAATCTTACCAAATTCTTAAAATTTCAACATTCTTTATAAAGATCTGGCAAGAGAGAGTCTTCTTTATAACAATCTTCCTATATGAAAAGTATATTTTTAACTTCCACTGAAATGTCAACCTGAAAACTGACTTTAAAAATGCCGTGCTTTGAATATCTGCAGACTTTATGGAATAAAACAAGGTTTACTGCTTTGGTTTATATTTACTATGCTGAAGAACTGAGATAAAGAAGAAGAAAGTAAGAAGGATACCTACTCTTCTTTCTTGGATGTTACCTCAATCATTTGCGTCCCTTCTTGTGAAATCCTAGCAAAGTCCTTGCTAAGTGCACTCTAACAATTGTGGTTTTGTTCCCTTTCTGGTTAAACTGCATAAGCATTAATAGAACAAAATGAATGGATCTTTAGATTTTAATGGTTCTTTTGGAAGTTGCTAGATAATAAATGAAGTTTCAGAAGCCTAGAAAATAGTTAATGCAGTCACTGCAGCCTAAATTTAAAAGTATAACCAAGGGGATTAGAGATAATTCAGTATTATTTCTTGTCTTGAAAAAATACAGGAAAAAGAAACAATGTATTAGAAGTCACCTAAAAGAAATTGATAAGTGGTAAGATGGATTTGTAAAGAACAAATCATGTCAGACAAAACAGTGACATGACTGTTTCCTCTGTATCGGGAAATAGTCCTTGGAGATACAAGAGAGACAGTAGATGGTACTTAATCTGTGCGAGGTAAGAGTTTTTACAACTCTCTTGTAAGGAAGCTGGGGCAATAGAGTATTGATAACACCACTACAAAATGAACAGAGCTGCTCGGAGAATATCCTTCAATATTTCATTGTTTAACTGGATTAACTACTAAGTGAAGATTTTGCAGTGACCTTTACTAAGTCTTTAATGTACATTTTATCCATAAGAGTGCAGATAAAACAGGTAACATATGTTTAAGTTTTCAGATAAGAATACATAAACACATTTTGGAGGACAGTGAAAGTTCTTAAAAAAGACAGAGACCCATCTTGGAAAAATCCTTGGATGCAAATAAGCAAGGAGGAAAGCAAGGAGGTTTAACTTGCAGCTAAAGAGATTTTGGTGAGTTATGAATAAAACCTTTCAAACAGTCACACTAGTCAGCTGCTGGATAAACAGCTCATATACGGGATATGATATTTCTATCCATTGAAGTTTTTTGTGAATAAGGCCACTGTTAGAAAAAGTTCAGTAATTAACTCTGCCTTGAGACAACCAAAGGATTAATTGATCTTCTTCTTTGTAGAGGTAGGACAAGGGGTAATGGCTTTAAACTTAAACAGGGGAACTTTACGTTAGATCTAAGGAAGAAGTTCTTCACAGTGAGGGTGGTGAGGCACTGGAATAGGTTGGCCAAGGAAGTTGTGAATGCTCCAGCCCTGGAGGTGTTCAAGGCCAGGCTGGACAGAGCCTTGGGCGACATAGTTTAGTGTGTGGTGTCCCTGCTCATGGCAGGGGGGTTGGAACTAGATGATCTTAAGGTCCTTCCCAACCCTAACTATTCTATGATTCTATGATTCTATGATTCTTCCATCTTACCAATTCAGTTTCCAAGTTCTGGAGTTTTGGAACTACAAGCTATAATTTCCTTAACAATTGCATACAATGAACTCACGACCATGATTTTTAACTTAAAGGCCATACAGCATTGTTCTTGCAATGCAAACAGTCCTTTAAATGACAGTATTTTATAGCCTCAATAGTCTCTGATTAAAATGTCAGGAAATTACCTTCCTGTGAGGACTGGATATACAACTATGACCCTGTGTTTCAGTGCATATGACAGAAAAAAAACCCCTGTAGGACTCAAATGTGTTTAAAAGTGTCCTGGGTTCAGCTACAGCAGTCATTTTTCTCCTTCTTAGTAGCTGGTGCAGTGCTGTGTTTTTGATTTTCAGTCTGGGAACAACGCTGATAACACCGATGGTTTTAGTTGTTGCTCAGTAATGTTTACTCTGACCAAGGACTTTCTCAGTCTCATGCTCTGCCAGAGAGGAGGGGAAGCCAGGAGGAAGCAGAGACAGGACACCTGACCCAAACTGGCCAAAGGGGTATTCCATACCACAGCACGTCATGCCCAGTATAGAAACTGGGGGGAGTTACCCGGAAGGCCCAGATCGCTGCTCGGGTCGGGCTGGGTATCGGTTGGCGGGTGGTGAGCGGTTGTGTCCTCTCCCCTTGTTATTCCTCTCATCATTATTATTGGTAGCAGTAGTGGTTTGTATTATACCTTAGTTACTGGAGAGCTGTTATCTCAACCCATGGGAGTTACATTCCTCTGATTCTCCTCCACATCTGTCCGGGAGCAGGGGGAGGAAGAAGAGTGGGGGAGTGAGCGAGCGGCTGCGTGGTTCCGAGTTACGGACTGGGCTTAAACCATGACAAAGCGACTCTCTACTGCTTGATTTTCAGCAATATTTAGGGAATATCTCCTCAGACACAAAGTGATATGCCTCCTGACTTCCAAGGTCACAATTACTGCTAAGTTAATATCTGTCTTTTGGGATTCTAATGTTGAATGGCCAAACACTGTCATTAAGCTCAGGTGGTAAAGGGTTAGTTCTCACATTAATGATCCTCAGAGTCTGGGTGATCTTAGAGAAGTGATCTTCTCAGTCTCTGCCACAGAATTTCAGTCATTTACCAACTCCCTCAGATAACTGCTAGATCTAGCTGGTTTGAGGCCTCCCTTGATATATTCAGAGGCATATTAGGTATAAAGCAAGAGTGCCATCTGCCCATTGCAAAGAGAGAAGAAAATATTATGCCTACTATTGCAAGGGGAATATGAAAAAGACTGCAAACGCTCTGGTCAAGCTCTGAGAGCATACTGAGAAAACTTCTGTGGCAGCAGAATATCGAGATTATGAAAGGTGAAGTGCTGTGTCACACACAGGGTTTCATTTGTAATATTTCAAGAAATTTAAATTCTTATGATTGGCAAAATTCAGAGATTCACTTTTTTTTTCACTGAATGGACGAAGATTTAAAAAAAAGTGCTCAAGCTAACAGCATTTAGAGCTAATCCTCCCAGATGCTGAAGTGGCAGGTTTTTAAAAATCCAGGTATCAAAAAAAAAAAAACACTCAAAGATTGCACTGAGTAGCTAACATCTATTTTGTATTTAAGGTCAATATATGAAGCAATAGTCAAAAACCTAATTACCAAACTGAACATTGCAATAAAATCACAATATTGAAAGAATAAAGATTTTACAAGCCACATAACGGACACTAATGCAAGGAGGAATTCAACACTCATCAGTCACTGATTTTTCATCCAATTACTTAGTTTTATGGTCTTTGCTTTCCAATATGGATTGGATTAGTTTTAGTGTAGAGTTTCATAGGGACAAAAATGTGCCTTTGGATTAGCCATAAAAAGTGTTCTGAATTTACTTAAAGTAATAAAGCAATATAATTAAGAATTCCTAAGAAAAAGATTATAAAGCAGGATTGCATTCTTCTTATTCTTTATTGCTTTTGAATTATCAACTTAGACTTGAAGAGCCGGTGCAGGTGACTTCATAATTAAAAAAAAAATTATGTGCATATCATTATTTGTTTTCAGAAGATTCTGGGGTTTTGGTTGGGTTTTTCTTAAAGCTGTTTTTTACTGTGAAATCACTGCAGAAGTCCTTTCTTGAAAACAAAATGCTTGCCCAGTCTTTTGGTTCACCAATATGTGTGTTACCCATTACTCCACAGCAGATGCTTTTCCTAGCTAATGCGTATTTCTCCAGTCAGCGCTAAGCATAACTACTGGTCAAAATGGCAAATTTCACTTATTTAGATGGAGGATACCTTTTTTGTGACTTCATGAAGTAGTCAAAGTACTGAAACTAGAGAACAGTTACTGAAGCTGACTATTTAGTGCCTTATACTCTCTGTAGCATTCAATCAGAGATTTTCTTGCTGGTAGCTTGTTTAGGAAGATTTCATTAAAGTTCTTCATTAATGTTTTTCTTCTGCTTTCTCATCATGGGATATCAAAAATTACTAGGTTTCTAGAATTTCTTCCCACATATATGGATAATTTTTCATCTAATGTATATCTCAAGGGTAGCTATCGAAAGCTCTGAAAAAAGTTAGCTATTTATAGAACAACCTAAATATAGCTGCCTTCATAATGCTGAGAATTAAATTAATGCTTAACAATAAGTCATCATGACCTTGATTTCATTCTGTGTTATAGATTAATCACTGGTTATTGCCAGATAGTCATCCCTGAGAACAAATCTAAAATCACTTAGCACTTCCTACTTTTTATCTTTTTGAGATACGTGCCAATATTTTACCATACCTACCAAATCTGTTCTATTTTGCAGCACAAGTTTCTCTCAGTCACACAGCCAGTATTAAGA
Source organism: Nestor notabilis (assembly GCF_000696875.1). Classification (NCBI taxonomy): domain Eukaryota; kingdom Metazoa; phylum Chordata; class Aves; order Psittaciformes; family Psittacidae; genus Nestor; species Nestor notabilis. The sequence continues at coordinate 48,099 of NW_009939429.1, read as the reverse complement.
AAATCTTGGTCATCATTAAAATTTTATGTCCCTTGAAATAAAAAAAGTACATGTTCATTTCCTGAACAGTCACCCACACAATTATAATTGATTTTTACATTTACTAAAAAAAAAAGATTTGCTTGAACTATCAATTGACTAATGTGTATTATGAATCTATGCTATAACAAAAAACTTGATCTGATACTGTCATGTAACTGCTAACTGAAATTTACCGTGGTTTGTGTTTACTCTTATGGATATACCTAGAGAAGTTCTTTGATAATTTGTGAGCAAATACTGTCAAAAGTTACTGGAACTCTTCATTAGACTTTTAGATGTTGGAATTCCTGCTTCTACACATCTGTGTTAAACATTTATACGTGAACCATTTTCCTTGTTTAATTATCTGCACTACAAAAGCAACTAGTCTTTTTTACTTAGTAGCCTAAGGGAAGAATGAGTTTGCAGAGATTGAGTGCAGCATGAGGAACCTTTACTAGTTGTTATATCTACACATCCCACCCTTTTTTTGTTTTCATTTTCTAGAATAAAAAACCCCAAACCAACAAACCCAACAAAAAATTCATTAAGAGCACCTATGTTCAAAGTTTATGATTATTTTCTTTTGCACATTGCTCTTGTTTGTAAACCTACTTCTATTACATCTTTCCTGGGACAGGTATTCCATATTCTAACAACAAACTGTTTTCATTTTGCAAGTAACACCAGTAAAACTTGTGTACTTCTAGTCAAACAACTCTTACAAGTGCAGTCCCTTTAAATTCACATTTACTTTTTATCATATATGTATATGGTTTTGTAAATACAGAAATATATGTATGAATTATAGCTGGGCATATACATTCATAAAAAAATGACATATGTGCAAACTGTAATAATAATTTTAAAAGTCATTAAAAGATAGGATACTCTAGATTGTCTTCCTTTGAAATTTTTCTATACTAATTTTTTTGTAAAAAAATATTTAATTTTCCTTTTCTTAGCTATAACTCAGTTCAATGCTTTGGCATGACACAAAGCTTCAAGCAGCAACTTTATATGTCCTTAAAATGCCTTTTTTAAATGTCTCTATTTTGCTTTTGACTTTCAAGAGAATTAATGGGAAATAAATGTCATTCTGGCATGAAGTAAAAACTGAGGTCATACCATGAATCATGTTTATTATTTATCCCTTCTACTGTCTAAGTCTTCATAGCAATGTGAAACATAGTCTCCTGTTTTGTTATTTTTTTTATACATATATTTTGGGGTTTGTGACAACTGTACCTCTGACTGATACACAAAAATTTAGAAGAATAAATGTAAAACTTGAACTAGTTTTTTGATGTGGAGTTGTATTGGCTTTTACTTTTTAAAATAAAGACATGCTTTAGGAAATCCTGAAATCTAACAAGCTGCCTTGCATTAAGCAAAAAGAGAGAATCCAGCTTTTAATACTTTAATTCAGCATCTATTACAGAGGTGTCTAATCTCAATGACTCTGTAAATTGCCTATGACAACTAGTAAAGATAAGCTACATAGGTAAAAAAGCACTAGTATATTCTTTAGCAGTTCTCATTTTGCATATAGAAAATTAATGCAATTAACCACACATCCTAATCCTAGCTTTAGCTTTGACAGGTAATTCAAGTATTAATGAGAATACATTGCTGCTCTTGGAAATAAACTGTCACAATTATACCTCTAGGATTTCAAAATTACCAATGATCATCTTAACAATCTGCCTTTGTTTTATTTAAGACCAAAGTCATCACTGGTCTTAATTAGTCATCACTGAAAAATCATCATTTACCCATCTTTCAGTCACTATTTCAGAGCTATGAGTTAGGTATTGCAAAACTTTTTATATAAAAATCAATCTTTTTGTTTCAATATTTGTATTTTCCATTTCTTATTCTCTTTTGATTCAAATACAATTTGAGACAAGCACAATTTAAAAGGCATCTTTGACCAAACATATGCTTCCATCTGTAGTTACCTTAATATATTAGCTACAGATTAAAGATCTTACTTAAAAGGTTACTGACACAACCATTTGCAACACGATTTCTGATAACATGAGTAAAACCAGGATTTCATCTATCTAGATGTTCCATTAGATGCAAATACCATTTCATTTCTATGATTTTGTATTTGCAAGGTCTGTCAGCTAGATCCTAGGAGATGCCTGAACAGATCTCAAGGCCTCTAAGATTCTTTCTTTTCCAGCCTGCAGCAATAATGGATATCCTGATTATTTCATTAAACCTTCTTTTGCCCTTTTTTTGCCTCTGTGACACTGAGTAAAGTCTCACCACAATATTCTAAAAGTCATCTGACTACAAGTATGTGCACTACTGGAGATTTGTTTTGAGGACTAAGTGGGTGGCACAGGCTGTCTGCACTGTGATTAATTTTTTCCCTTGCTTCTGAACTTCCATTGCCTTTTAGCTTTTCTCCTGCCTCCTGCCTCCCTGCAAAGGCAGGCAGCTTATGCATAACACTGTGTGAACCCAGACAGCCAGAACACACCACAGAAAATTTAGAGTGTTGACTTTATACTTTCTGTAGCCTTTAAAATTCCCACCTGACTATACAAACCTGCTGCCTTGGAAAGGTCCCACTGACACTGTTCAAACCTCTAAAGAGTTCTTTGCAAATACGCTGCAACCAGCTTGAATTTTAGAATTGATCTAAGCTTAGAAACTATCTAGATAAGTGTCTAAACACTCCCATTTCTTATCTAACCTAGCCACACAGTTTTCATATTGGTATAAATATTTGGCTAGAAGATACAGTCTCCTACCAGAAAGTCAAATTCCAGTTCCAGTTCCACCTATCTGTGGACACACGTGTCCTGGTACACAAACACATTAAATGTAGATGCAAAATCAGTAAAGGTGGCTTATTCTACTGTGCCTTCTGCCTGTTTCTGATACAGTAAGAAGCTACACTTGCTTAAATTTCATTAAATTGAATCAATGATAGGAGAGTTGCCCTCATTTAATTATAATGAAGCAAAGCAATTTCAGTGTTGAAACAAGTTCCAAGTATAATGAATGTGATGCTGAAAGTGCTGGTACTGAATCCATCCTGGGATAAATGCAGCTTCACGGCATTGAAAAAGTGAAGGTTTTTAAAACCCTTTCCTACCACAGGTAAGGTTGGTGGGAATTCTGCCACCACTTGTAACAAGGCCAGAAGTTCACCTTGGATAAACAGGCTTTCAGAAGGAAATCTATTACAGAGCTGTGAGCCTCCTCTTTCTGCTATTACTTTCTCTCATGTCACTGCAGAGCTAAGATAAATTACCATGTGCTTTAAGGTAAGCTAATCAAGTGGGACTCTGATACCTTTTATGGGCTAGGTCTTCCACTGAGATTTATACCTTTGCCCTAACAGATCTTACTGTTCACCTCATGCAGATGAGATTTATACCTTTCAATCCAATCTGACTGCTTAGGTCTCATGCACCATGACCTATCTTAAGCCTTGCAGGACTTTTCATGGCAGTTTAAGATACAATATGAATGCCCTAAATTAAATACCGTCAAAAAAGATGAAAAAAAGATTAAGTTTTGTAGGAAGAGTTCACAGTAGTCAGTAAATATAATTTTTATTCAGTTGTTTGGGGTATTTTTAAAAAAAGGGAAGTGAAAAATGGGTTTTGTGATAAAAAGACCAAACCAAAAGGAAAAAGGTTGTCGAAAAATACCCTTTTAGCTCACCAAGATGATATCAAAAGCTTTCATACACTTAGTTTTCAAAAGTATTTTCTGGCACTCTTGGAGGTCTGGGTTTATGCATTTTGTGCTGCTGAAAAAACCCAAACCAACCAACCAACCAAAAAAACCTTTTAATGTTATTACTCAGGGCTGTCCAGATCCTACCCCTCCCTTCCCCCCTGCCTCTGGGCCAAATTGCTCTTTAGACATTGAAAATAAAGTTCAGAAAAACAAACAAGATATCTATGAAATATCATAAATAATTCAGTTTCATACTTTATCTTCCTAACAGAGCTCAGAAAGGTGTCAAAGCAACAGGATGGACTATTTATGCCAAGATGTTCTTTGTTAAAAACCTAATTATCTTTAAATGTAAGATTTTAACTTTAACTACACTTACAATGCATCCTCTTTTATTTTTTACCACTTTCTTTATCTACATATATGTTAAAAAAAAAAAGCAAAAAAGGCTCTAAAACAAAACCCCAAAGCCCCCTGTAAACCCCAAACCCAAAGAAAAATAATCCCACCCTGTCGTATACAAATTAATATTGGAAGTCAAAAACATAAGAAATAATTACTCAAAACAAGAATTAAATCACACTTCAGTGGCACATAAGTATTTTAGTTGTCTGCCTTCCTACAATGTGCTGAGTTTCACACTTCAAGTAACTTGCTGGTCTTTGCACAAGAAGCTTTCATTGGAGCATGGAAACTCTGTTGTTGTTCATGGGGACTGACATCTACATGCAGGGGAATTACCCTGGTGTAAAA
>NW_009939429.1:16574-43586 GCF_000696875.1 Nestor notabilis | reverse complement strand
AAACAGTGGAAGAAAAACAACCCCCAGCCACTATTTATCAACTCCAGCCTTTTATCCTTCAGCAAAAGAATCTCACAAAGCAAGCATATTGACAGCTGGGAGGTTAAACTTCCTGTTAATACAAATACTGCTCTGGTTACAGCTATCCACAGGTCACAGAGGACTGAGAAAGTGGAATAATTAAGGAAATAATATATATATATAGTTAGTTTTAAAGTTTCTTTTTTGATCAGTAGGATCTCAATGTTAAACATACTGGTGACTTCAACAACCAGTGTGTAATTTCAAAAGGCAAGCAACATTCTGGTATGTATCAATATAATTTATGATGATGTTCAAGGTTTCATAGCTTCATTGAATTAGTAGAATAAAAATTACCAGAACACAATATTTTTGAGAAAGTTTCCATATTTCCGGGCTGTTGTTCCACTGGGGTAGATTAAATATGATGGTGATACATTCAGTGTTAGTCTTAGCAGGTTTTCTTGGATTTCATACAATTCCATATCTTTAATAAGCCTTCACTTACTATCAGACAATATCATAAATCATTACAAATGAAGAAAAGAACAAAACAAACTAGATCTATAAAGCCATGCTTATTAGATCTGTGTGATTTTTTTGAATTGCAATCTTCACTTGCAATCTTTGGGCCCATTATAAATTGTTCCATGTCTTGCCTTTTAATTCTGGCTTTCATATCTCTGATATCAGATGAGGACAGATTTTGGGGACTATAGAAGTGTTCTCCTGAACATTAAAATGGTGAGGAAGTGTATTCTCTAGTTTTGTTCAGTGATAAATCAGTGTCATTTTAAATAATGCATTTTTGACCTCTTATAGGATGAAAAATATTTTGCAGAGGGTATCCAGTGCTACATTTTTTTACTAAGAAAAAGATTTTCTAAGAATTACTCAAAACTGAATCACAGAAAGAAATTCAAACAACCCAGCATTGAAAAATGAAAGTTAATTTAAAAAAGAAACTTTTTACTTTTACATTTTCCTTTTTCTATTTTTCCCTTCACTGTTTTCTTCCTTTTGAAATCTGTATCATAACAGCAATGAAAACAGAGTATTTTTTTTTCTTTTGTATTGATGTGAACATTTTTCCATTTTTTACGTTTCAGTCTCTTGGAAAATTGTTGAGTAGAAACTGAAATAAAGACAAATTAATTCTCTTTTTTTCTGCATTATCTCCTCACACAGGGACACACGACTGGAGAGTATTTTGGAAGATGCATTTGAAAGGTTGTTGCTCACTAGTAACAGGACAAATGCAGATGAGAGCAAAAATATTTTGTTTTTAACATTCTCAGGGAATAATAACATTTTCCAGGCAAACGTACTGGTTTTGACTAACACTTTACCTGAAAGTTTTATAATTAAGAAAAGCTCTGCCTTTAGCAATGATAGAGATTTCATAAAAAGCTGAGACATGATAGTGAAATTGTATGTATGTGAATGACAACACTAAGTTACAGTTACATATATACACATATAAAACTGTGTAAGTATATATATATATTTCTCCTCATTCAGTGAATCCATTATGTTGTTCATTTCACATTCAGTGACAGCTTACTATCTGACCTTGGCTTTGCTTACTGTACTTTTCATTTTGAATTCAAAAAGACCTATGGCTGTCACCTGCCCAAAAACCCTTGGGAACTTTCCATCTTCCACATGAGGCACACACACTTATCTCCCCACAGTAAGCCACTCCAAAAGCCAGGGAACTGGACCCAAAAGCCTTGTGAACTCAGACGTCTTCACTAGTAAGGATAATAATCATGCTGAAGTCGTCTGCAATAAATAAAGGTCATCATAATTTATAATCATAAACAATGAGCAATAAATCTTGTTGCCTGGAAAATGTTGATTCTAACAACTAAATAACACTAAATAATCAAATAATTCAGGGAATATATGTAGTTTGGCTCACAGTGATGTCATTCTATTTACATTCTTCTACAATATTGAATCCTGGGCTAAAAGCAACATTCGAAGAACAATTCTTCTGATCATTTTATCAGGCATGCTAGTTTATCTCTGAACTGAAAAAAAAATCCTTCCTTTGGTTATCAATAAATAAATAAACACTGGAGCTTGAGCTCTACTTCTGCTTCCATGTGGTTACTCTTTGTGACTGCTCTCTCTTTAACATGAAATTTCATTAATATAAAACCTGTTAATAAATCTTAACATGCTGTCTGTTCTCAAATCCTCATAGCATGCTCCTTTAAACTCCAATGAGAAAGATAAAGAACCTTTTTGCAGTTCAGCAATTTACTGGTTTGCTAAAAGTGTGAGGACAATGAAGAAATTAAAAAACTGAAGTAATATTTGGTCCAAATGAGCCAGTTCCTCAGCTAAGAAATTACAACTTTGGCTTAAAAAAGTTGATAGGTTTGTATGAAAACCCATGCAAAATTTTTTGTATTTTTAACTATTCAGTAAAGGGTAATAAAAGGTTGAGGAATTATATATTCTACATTTGTCATTTTTTATTATTTAGATCATACAGAGATGCATTTTTGTTTCAGCTAATTCACTGTATAGCTAGGTTATGAGAAGATCAGAAATATAAAATGTATATTTGACAGAACCCTACTGCTTATGATGCCTGCAAAAGTATTAGTATTAGATTATTTTTTTATGTATCTTGTTCTTAGGACACTTACATAATCTTTAATATAAAGCACACTATGTTCTGGGTCATCAGACTCTAAGATGTGTTACTTTAGGTGTCTTATGATAATCTAAATTAAAAAAATGCAATTCCATTAATAAAAATTGTGAAGAACTTGAATAAAGCCAAAGGAAAATATAGATCCAGCCACACACTAGCTCACCTAGTTAGGAACTGCATAAAATATCTTCTCTGATAATTTATATTTTGGACAAAAGGTTAAAAGTGGTCTCTTTAAGATTTCAGGATGGTTCATTTCCATCCATCACATCAGGGTTTTATAGGCAGCTTTTAAGATACAGACTTTAGCACATACTGAAGTGCTTTACTGAATGGTATACGCTGGTGCAGCTCTCAATTCATGTCATGGGAAGACTGGAGTGTTTTGCATAAGGATGAATAAATTAATGACCTATTTCTGGCAGGTTTCCTTTGTAGACATATAGGACACACATCTGCTTTTAGTGGTTGGTTCTACCCAAAAAGACCTCAGCATACCAAGGCCCCTGTTATGCTTTGCTAAGACATTGAGAACTTTTAGCACTGAAAGTGCTGCCTTGATGTCCTTGTCCATTTTCCTTTCCCAAATGTCCATCTTGTCTAATGTGTTAGTGTTGAATCCCTCAGAGATAGCTGAGATTCAGTGGTATCGCACACCTACACACTGTGTAAGGGTTGGATGAACAAGTAATGGGATGGATGTTGCATCAGCTTCTCATTTTAGAAAGCATTCTGGAATATTTGCAGATGGAAAGTCCCATGCGATGATACTGAACAGCACCCAGACAGTCTGGATGTCCAGTTATCAGTTCAACACCATAAAACCTGCCTTTCCCACTTTTTAAAATATATAATGTGATTAATACTGAGACCATTTAAAGATATATCTAATATGTTAATATCCTAGTTTTCCTGGTGTGTATTTAAGCACTAGGAAAAAATTAGTATCTAACTCCTTTTATTTTATATAAATTGAAAGAGCTCATCTATTTTCATATATTCTTTCACATGGCTAGCTTGCAGGTGCAGAAAAAGTGCAAATATATTTGGTTAATTATCTTATTTAAGACAGTTATTTATATTTCTATATCACTCTACAGAAAAGTCCCATAAATACTAGGTCTGTCTGAGCAGTTTTATTAAGCCACTTTTACTATGCTATTAAGCACTTTAAAACCAGTTCTTTATTAAGAATGTTTACTTACATATTTACTTCATGAGTTTGTTAAAGTAAAATCTTACCTCAACATCAACAGCCTATTTTGATATGTTTTTTGAAAGCCCTTTATGCCTGAATTTGTCCTGGAAATCCTCTTGTGAATTCCAGTATTAGGGTGGAAAAGTTATGAAATGTGAATAAACAAAACTTGAAGTGGACTCATTAGGAGCAACTCCTTGCTAACAGCAAATAATCTCATTATTTCCAGATATGGCTGTGCGATTAATTCACTATTTATTTGCCTGCTCTCTTTCAGCTTTCTATTACCACAAGAAATATTTAATGATCTGTCATATTGATTGAAGTTATAGAAAAAGAGACCCAGCCCAGGTGACTGAGCAGTTAATGTTGTCTACAAAGAATAAAAGTCTTGTTTTTTAAGAAACCAAAAATGATAAAGGGTAGAACAATGAATGGTACTTAGAGGCTTCTGAATTCAGATCTGCTGTGGGTCAGACAGCAGCCTCACACCGAGCACCCATGCTCCACCTGCGCTACCATTACTGATGCATCACCTCTGCCGGCACTGGCACTGTGTACACAGTGACTGTTCCTCTAGGCTTTCTTGCATCACATTGGATGGGTCACTTTGGTTCAGAAGATAAAAGCAATTTCAGTCTCTGAGGCAAGATGCTTGAGGAGCTCAGGTCCAAAACCACAGTCTAAAACACCTTTTCTAAGCATCTACCTAAATTTAGAAGTAAATAAAAGCCTTTCAGGACGACCAAAATTGACCTTAGCCTTGCAAAGCAGTTCTGCAAAGATACAACTGCTTTTAGTAGGACTAACTGATACTACAGCAATTAGCTACAAAGCATTTTAATGAGAGAGAGAGAAATAAAGATTACAGAGATTAAACCGATAGGTCTTGTCTTTAAAAGTCAAATACAAAAGGTATTCTAAGAGAGAGAGAGAGAGAGAGAAACCCAGAACTTCTGCAGCTGATAGGAGGGTAAATTCAATCATGTCTTCCCAAAATTTCCAAGGGTGGGAAGAGAAATAGGAAAACTAATGTCTATTCCAATGCTTAGGATTCTCAGTTAAGACCTGGGGAGTTCTGATTTCCTACCCACATTCCCAAGATCCTTCTTTTTATTGAGTTACCAGCTAGTGACAAAATACTTAATACCTAGGTAAGCATGTTCAGCTGTATAAATGTACTATGGAAAATGAATGTCTGAGCTCATATTCTTAAGTTGATCCTAAATATTAGTTAAAGCTACTCTTCCTTCAATAAAGGCTTTCAATGGGCAGAAAAAGATGCCAAAGCCAAAGGACACAGGGAGCCCAAGGGATGCACTAGAGACCTGAAGGGACACACAAGGCTTGGAAAAACCTCTTTAATATTTTACCTTAACTCAGTGGATAAGACTGAGATTTCTGTCCTTCAACAATCAACCTCAATTTCAGCAGAGTTTTTTTCTGTCTGGAATCCCCATCCCTGGCAGTGTTCAAGGCCAGGGTGGACAGGGCTTTGATCTACCTGTGGAAGGAGTCCCTGCCTGTGGCAGGAGAGCGGGAACTAGATGATCTTTAAGGTCCCTTCCAACCCAACCCATTCTATGATTCTATGATTTTATTTAGTTAAAAAAGAGGGAGATTGATGGGTTTTTTTGATATTAAGCATACAATATAGGCAGAAATATCAGGATTAAATGTATTGCAATATAGAGGTCAATTGATTTCACATAGCTCTGAGATTCAACTAGTCACCAGTTGGAGGACATAAACAAGGGGTTTCAGTGCATGAAAACCTCCATCTCTCTACTGTGTTTCAGACTTTAGTGACTTGTTTTCAAAAATCCAAATTTGAATTCTTTGATGTCACTGCTGCTGCCATTATAACATAAAGTAATTGATTGAGAGCTTCCTGCCAAAATAATACATGCAATTGAAGTCATCAATTTTCTCCAAATAGGAAATAGCTGAGAACTTATTTTGCCATAATGTTGCTAACAGTCTGTAGTTACCTCAGTGTGTAACTTAAACACCTAGGCATGAGGATGGACAATAACGCAGCCACCTCCTTGTTCTCAGTGTTTATCTACAGCTAGCAGATGATTCCTGGCTTTTTGTATAGGACTTTCTTATTATCGATTTTTCACTCTGTGTGAGGAGCTGAATTGTAATTCGGCTCTCATTCTGCATGCAAATTTGCAATTCATTTCACTGCAAGCCAGGAACCTGACAGTTAGATGCTGCAGCACTCAAAATAGTTATTCGGCCTGGTCCAAAAGGGTTGGATTTGGTTTTGGTTTTGTTTTCTTTCAAATATTATGCAGTGTGACTTAATGATCTTAAGTTAAACCTTTGTTTATGTGTCTGTTGAGTAAGAATGGCTTACCAAGTGCAGGCCAATATCAATCGAACCAGCTTCAAATACATTTTGAAAAGTCATTACCGTGTCACTGACCAGTAAATATTACCATTTAGCTGTGTTTTCATAAATAAACCCTGCCTGATAAAACTTTCTTGGAACAGGATGTACCCTGAGTTATTTAGAGATATTGCTGATAGAATCTGGACGTGTACAGCTGGGCCACCAGTGGGATTTGACAAACAGTAAAAAAGATCCTATAAAAATTAATATAATTGCATGTTATTTCCCCATTACCAGAATTACGGTTCAAACATACGCAAGGATCAAAAAATACAGTTACATCCTCTTAAAATAAATGGATGAGTATTTTTATGCCTTTGGCACAAGCAAAGCAGTCTACCCTGGCTGCATCTTTGAGTGCCTCACGTACAGGTAGGTCTCTCACTTCTGTAAGTGCTGCTCAACCTAAGTCTTTGGTTGCATATGTCCCACAGTCAGTCCGTGATTCACCAGACAACACAGCTCCATTCTCAGCAAATAATTAAATATGATTCCCCAGGATAGTCAGATGGCAAATTCTGTGAGCCACAAGGCCATTTAGGGTGGCAGTGCATGTCTGCAGTTGCTATGCCTTTGTGGAGTGCTGGCACTGATGTCAGTAAGAACTATAATGCAGACTTTAAGAAGAGTAGCCTTGCTTTCCAAGTTAAATTCTGTTAATATTGAATATTTACGGTTCATATTTTCATTGATATTCCTTATTGTTCTTTTAAGAATGCTGAATCAATTGCTCACCTTTTTGTGGAATTTAGCATGTATTATAACGCTCTGAACTGAAAGTGACTAATTATTGCCTCTTTATAAAACAAATGTACTCAGACATTTTAAAGGAAAAAATACAAGCATACTATAAAAATAAATAATTTTTTTTGCTTTTCATGGAGTCACAGAAATAGAGGTCATACAGCTCAGACTTCCATATAGCAGACAGGGCCATTGCCAACACTAGATGAGATTAGCTACGGCTTTGCTTAGCCAAATCCTGAAAAACTTCCAGGAATAAAGACTACATAGACTCTCCAGTAAATTTGTTCGAGGACCGCACAACTACCCCAGTGGAGAAACTTTTCCTGATATCAAACCTGAACCTCCTTAACTGCAGTTTGGAGCCACTGGCACTTATCATAACAGTGGGCACTACCAAGAATTACCAATGTCAATACAGTTTACCAGTTGCATTAATTTCAACCTGTGGTCCCACAATTTCTAACAGTCACTGGCTGTCTTCCAGGTATTTAAAAAGTCATGCAAAGTCAGAATTTCCACTTAAAAAAAAAATAAATAAAACAAAGTGAAGAGCTCTGCTAACTGAAGCTAAATTTATGAAAAAGGATCCTCCCGTGGCTTGGACTGGTGAGCTCTACTCTTACTGAAGTCTTACTAAGCCTTCTTGTAGCTCATAAGCAAATCATTTAAATTCTATAGGAATTGCTCCTCATTGTAAAGTTAAGCTGTAGTTATCATTACTTATGTCAACAAAGTGTTGTGAAGAAAAAATATGTTTCTTTTAAAAAGCCTTATAAACTCCGAAAATTCAAAGATGGAACCATGTAAAAACCTAATAAACATAGCTAGAACTTCTTTGAAAATATCTTAAAGATAAAGAAACTGGGGGGTTTGTTTGGTTTTTGTTTGTTTGATATTTTCCCTTTAGACAGTGGGAGTTTTACATTTGACTTAACTAAGAAAAATTGAACGCTGGAGTAAAACAGTACAGTGAATCATGTGTTATGGTGGGAAAGAACTGACTAAAGATGAGCAACTGGAAAGCATAGGGGCACCTCTCCTCACTTCTTATGATGTGGGAAACAGCCTTGAACAAATCACTTCACTTCTATGTCCTTTTCCTCTTCTCACTGCAAAAGTGGAACAATACTATCCACCTCTTATATAAAGTACTGTGTGGAGGACAAGTGTGCCATAAAAGCTAACAGTATGACAGTATGACAAAGCCACCAAACATAAATACAGGCAATAGCATTGAAATACTTAGCTTTCTCCAGTCTATTTCTTTTTTTCTTGAATGATATGTGGGATAACAACAAGATCACCCTCCACTAAGCTGACATTTTTGTATAAAGAGGCAAAGGAGCCATTAGAGCTTTTGCTTTTCCAAGTATTTCAGCAAGGATTTGATGGACAGATCACTGACGTTCACTTGGAACACTACAAAATACAGGAACTGTGAGCACTGTGTTTACATTAAGATTTCATGATGTTCAAAGAAGTGTTGGAGGATATTTTGGACAGAAAAGAAATGCAGTATTTTGCTAACTCCAGAACAATACTGAAAAATAAAACTGCTGGATATTTAATTAGGATAATGTTAAATATTCTTGTAGGTTTCCTAGGAGTTTTTTTGGTATTTTGGATTGTCAGGAGGCAGGAATGATTTTCTGTACTTCCATTTCTTTCTCAGAGGAAAGTTTAAGTCTAAGTCTGTATCAGTCATAAACTTTTGTGAAATGTTTCCTTTACATCACCAAGTAGCACTCAGATGGTACACCTGTTTCATAAGGAGATAATATTCACAGTTATATAACAGAAATTAATAATAGCATCCATCCTGACTATTTAGACATAAATTTCTTCAGGACTTTCAAAGACAAAATGAAATGGTTGCAGCTGGCACTTACAGGCATACTGAAAAACCATCTTTACTTTCTTAAAGGACAAGTCCATTTTAGATTTATATTCCATTAGCTTAACTCTTTCAGAACAGTTCCTTTAGCTGATGCCATAAAGTTAACCTTGAGGAATAATTCTTCTAAGCTACACTTCTATAAAACAATAAAATTTCAATTTTGGATCTTCCTTTATGATCATGTATACTCAAAGGTAAATTAATGTTTTCTTCATCCAGACATACAGCAAGATCACATCACAGTAACGAAACATGCACTTGTGTCTGATTGCAACATGGTTCTACAAAGCCCAACAGGACTGCACTACTTTCTCTTGAATGAAAATCTTCCTGTCAGCATCAGACCACAGCAACTGACAAACTGTGGAGGGAAAGAAAAGGGACATTTCTAACAAAAGAGGTGTAAAGTTAAACTGAACCAACCCAAGTAACATGTCACAAATTAAATATAACCAAAATATTTATTTCTTTTCAATTGACTTCTGCAATAACACATACCTGAATTCCGAAAAATTTCTGAGTTGATTAAGTCTGATTTTTGTAAGAACTTCTTGTGTGTGTGTTATCTGTATTTGCCTGTTTGCCTTTTATTCTCTCTAGAGCTCTTGAATCCAGCATAGAATGTGAACAAAATAGTGAAAAATATATGTCAACAATAAGAAAGTCCTGCTACAGAAGGGCAAACGATAAACTGCGAACGTATTTCTTGGCTGGCAGAGTGCATATATCCTTTGGTATCTGTCATGGTTTAACCTGGCCAAGCTGGGTGGGGGAGAGAATTGGAAAAGTAAAAGTGAGAAAACTCATGGGTTGAGGTAAAGTTTAACAAGTAAAGGAGAAGCTGTTCATGCAAGCAAAACAAAACAAGGAATTCATTCAGCACTTCCCATGGTCAGGCAGGTGTTCAGCCATCTCCAGGAAAGAAGGGCTCCATCATGCGTAACTGTTACTTGGGAAGAAAAACACTGTCACTCTGCATGTCCCCTCTTCCTTATTCCCTCAGCTTTATATGCAATATATATTTTCAAATCCAAAATATAGCCCATACTAGCTACTATGAAGAAAATTAACTCTATCCCAGCCAAAACCAGCACTGTATAGAAAGATCGACACTGATATTCAACATCATGCTCCAAATCCATAACTTAGGCCTAGCTTAGCTGCAGTCCTCATTAATGTGTTTCTCACAGAAAGAGGATGCACTGTTGGATTTACCTTATTCATTGGAATAGAGGAAATGTTAATATTCAAAAATGTTAAATTGTCAGATGATTTGTAGCTTTTACTAAATAATTTGAAAATTAAGCACCTTAATCATTGAGTTAGAGGAAAAAAGCCACTATTTGATCATCTGTTTTCCCTGAATAACACCTAATAAAATCAGAAAAACAAAATATTCTGTTTAAGGAATGTTAAAGTTGAGTCTCTAACTGTTTCCAGTTTACAGATGGGGACACAGTGCTAATCCAGTTCTTCCTAAATCCCCAGATATTTTTACCTCTTTACTTTTCTGGTGCATGCAAGACTTGCCAACAAACAAAAGAAAAAAAAAATAGGCTCTAATTCAGAATATTTCTCCACTTTGAGGACTGATTTAGAGGAAAGGACAAATTTGGCTTCAGTGGTGGAGAAATCCATGGGATTTTCTGTTTTAGAGACAACCTAAACCCTGTCATAAATCACAATTGCTTGTTTTGAGAATCCCTAAATCGAAGCTCTGTGTGTGCAAGGATGTTTGTTATACAAGAGATTAAATATTTACAGAGCAGTAGCTACATTCTCAAAGTTATGTCAACACTGAATAACATGGAGTTAAGGCAATTTAAAAGCTTCTGGTCTTTTAGTCTTCTCTTGGAATAGGGTATTATAACATCTTAGCTGGCCAGGTCTTCTTGCTTATGTTGAATATTATTGATGGATTATTGTGCATAGAATGTTATCCTATTGTTATAAAAACTATGGCTTGTTGCCTAATTTGGCCTATAAAAACAAACATATATATGAAATTAACCTCTAAGGTATTGTGGTAATCAAATTTAAATAGAGTTTTGCCCTCTCCCATCCCTACTGATTTTAGTGTGATAAAGAATTAATTGTAAGCAACTGCTGCAGAATCTGGTCCCTGGTTGATTCTCCTGTTGAGCAATTTTCTCGCAACTTCTCCTCAATTATATAGGGTAAATGGCACTTTCAAAGTGTGCAGGTACTTGCTCACTGGCTGTTGGATAATGAGGGGGAGCAATTTTGCTCAGATGATGGGCCTATTTCCTGCTAGTCCTGCCAATCCAAGAGTATCAATGTCTAGCTACTCAACTTCAGCAAATTCAGATGCTGTTCCCATTGCAGATCTTTCTGCTAATGTCAAAAGAAAACCATGTGGTTTTAACACGATTCACCGCAACAAAGAAGATAACCAAGTGAAATCCTGTATCCAGGAAAATCCCCAAGCCCATGCTCAGAGCAGAGTGCTTAGCACTGCATCATTTACAAAATAAATAATTTTTCCAGTGATTATTTTTCATTATTATTATTTTTATTACTCATTTTTTATTAGATGTATGAATCCTAAGGACCGCTTTTTTTTAATATGGACTTTTTTCCCAGTCACAGGCATTTTGTGCTCCTTACATGAAGGGAGACAATTTAGAATTACATTGAAAGTCATAGCCAATGGCAGTGAAACACATATAACTCAGTTAAGTTTGCCATGACAATTTCTGACTATAAATCATGTATTTTTCTAAGTGAAATTTGCATCTGTTCAAATGCAAAAGAATTGGCATAAACCACGAACTAGCGATTATAAGGGAGTGAATTAATTGTGTTACTTCCAAAGCTGAAACACAACCTCCAAATTATTATTTTACTTTTTAAAACCTGTGCAATTTCCTACCTTTTTGCTAAGGTGCTGACAGTCCCTCAGTCTTAAGATATGAAAAACTTAATCAAAATTATAATTAATTCTAGATTGGTTTTCTTCCCTCCATTCATGATAAGAAGTAGGTGATTGTAAGAATGGTCTCACTGAAACCCACAGAGATGCTACAAGAGGGAAGCATCACTAAATGGTTAATGGCACTACTGCCTGATTTCAGTGTTTCATTGAAAGAACATGTGGATTTCCACCAGCCACCTTGGAATCAAAAATCTCAGTTTACATTGCCAAATTTCTTCAGTAATCCTGTAGCTGCATTAGTATTGTGTTTAATGAGTTGAATGTAAGATCAGATGTGTTAGCTATATAGATCACTTTTGGTAATTTAAGCTTCACTCATTTGCACCATAAATGAAACTCTTGTGTGTGCATAGAGGAAAAACTTAATTTCCATTCCAGCTGCAATAATATCTGCAAAGACTATAAATTTGAGATTTGCAATCATCAAATGAACAGCTGCATTAAGAAAGAAGCATGTGTGAATATATTAGGATAGCTGAGAAATATAAATTGAAAAGGTCTAAAACTCTCAATTCTCATTTACTTTGATTTATTTATTCAGTGGGAATAAAATTCTGGTCATGTTTGGACTAATTCTTGATCTCATCAAACTCTGAGAAGCCAAAATAACTCCAGTTTTTATCCCTGATAGGATGATGTCATTGGAAGCTGGAATTGCTTGATAGTCTTAATTTTGCTTTAGATAATTATTTGTTCTTAGGATAGCAAGACTTTGCAGCCATTAGTTCATGAACCCAAGAGCCCAGACACCCCAATGGATGACTCTGGTAAGTTATGTCATGCCAGCTGACATGTAGTAACTTTTCATGTATTCTTAGCTCTCAGCACCTGCAAGGCTTAGCTCAGTGTGCAATAAAAGAGGTTTTGATAAAACTGCACTACCTTCTGGTTAAGGTCATGTCCGTGAACAGTTACCAACATTTGGCTGATGAACAGTAACTTCTTAAATGGTGACACTTGCTCATGTTTGTAAGCAGCTCTAGAATTATGTTACCTGTCTTTGTTTCCTTCAGTTAAGGGTGCCCTTGTTCCCTGCTATATGTGAAATATGTATAACAAAGCTGTAATCATAACTCTATGTGAGAAAATAATTTGAAGATTTGGACTCCATACCTTTTGTATGTCTGGAAACATTTCAGGAATGCTAGGAATGAAAGTTAGCATGATCTTTCAATGACTGATAAATAATTGATTTTCATGGTCCCAAAAAAATGAGACCCAGATTTTAAAACTTGTATTAATTATCCCCAAGTTGTGCAGTCAGAAGGAAACTCTCCTTATTCAAGCTACAATGGCAGTACATTGGTCTGTCACACTTTGCTGAAGTATAATCAAATAATTAAGTCAGATAACCTAAGATTCCTCAAGTGATGTCAAAATTATGGGAATTGTGTGTTCCATTCATTACAGGTAAGAGAAAAAAAACATTCCTCTTCCATCAAGATGTGACTCATCATGGATGGAATTCATGCTTTGCAGAATAGCATGGTCTCAGCTACTGATTAAGTCTTAGCTAAGCTCGAGTTAAAGGGATGAAGGAACACATGCTTGTGTAATGATGTGACATGAAACCTATGAACAATTCTACCTGTTCTTATTCTTAAAAAAAATAAAACAAAATGAAGCCATCACTAATGGACATGCCTTTGAGATACTACTTTGCAGTTTGAGTGTTTTAATTAAGATTTGTAACATTAGTTATGAAGTTTCTGAGATAAAGAATTATTTAATTCAAATTCAGACTGGAAAAGGCTTTTAGACTACCAGACATACATGCAGAGATCTGCCAGCGTTTCCAAAGCCTAAAAGTTCTTGATGTATAATTATAATGTCAGAGCCTGATGAAAGCAAGCTCGTAAAGTTTAAATGGGGTGCAGAAATGTGAACTCCTTTTAGAGCATTGCATCCAAATCTAATTGGTTTAGATTAAAGCTAGTTTTCTTCTCCTCATAAAACCTGTAGCAAAATAAGCTAAGACATCCACATGCTCAGCACTGCAGCTTGGCTGTTTCTATCCAGTCACATTTGATCTGTACTATAGTTAGATGCTCCAGGCAAACTAAAAGAGAATGTTTTTTGCCACTTGAAAGATGCCATTACATCATTAAATTTCCTGCCATCTCCACATATTTTTACAACCCTCTGACCGTATTTCACACACAGTTTCTCATGGCAGTGTTTCAGATGGGGGTTCAGCTTCATTTTAGACTCAGCTCGAGGTTAAGTAGGTTGTCTTCACCTGCTCCCTACATAGTCAAAGAGGAGACATAATCTGCGTGAGAATTCTCTCTCATATTCATACTCAGGGACCTACACACATCAGGTCACAAGAGGTATATTCAGATGTCCTGCATTATTTCTTCTCTGATGATCTGACCACAGAAGGAGTTCAAATGGCTAACTTAGACCAGGCATCTAACTTCAGGAAAATAAAGTTATAGGAGATAAATCTGACTCTCCATATCTGTTTTCAGTCAATAGCCATAAAGAGTAACACTCCTAAATTTTGTCTTACAGGAATATAGGCAATTACTGCATTGCAGTATTCTTACTGTAACTTGCCTCAAAGTAAAAATTACACTTGGTCTATATTAATTGATTCAGACTCAATGTTATGTACAAACCAACCACTCATTTTTCTCATGTGGAATTATATTTGTTGCTTGTCAGTGTAAGATTTTTGTTGATGTCCAAAATGTGATTCATTGCATTTGCTACATTTCTTTTCAGAAACAATAAATAAAACAGATTATTTCAGTTGGAAGGGACCTACAACAATCATCTAGTCCAACTGCCTGACCAATTCAGAGTTGACCAAAAGTTAAAGCATGTTATTAAGGGCATTGTCCAAATGCAGCTTAAACATAGACAGGCTTGGGGCATCGACCACCTCTTTAGGAAGCTTATTCCAGTGTTTGACCACACTCTTGGTAAAGAAATGTTTCCTAATGTCTAAACTTCCCCTTGAAACATTTGCATGTGTCCTATCACCGGATGAACAAGGGAAACATGCTACTTCCTTACAAGCAGCAACCCTGAAGCTGCAGACTTCAGATTTTTCATGCCATGTACAAAATAAAAACTATACCCCTGAAAAAGAAATTTAAAACCATTCAGTGTGAATGTACAAAGCTGGCATGTAACTTGCCTCAAAGTAAAAATTACACTTGGTCTATATTAATTGATTCAGACTCAATGTTATGTACAAACCAACCACTCATTTTTCTCATGTGGAATTATATTTGTTGCTTGTCAGTGTAAGATTTTTGTTGATGTCCAAAATGTGATTCATTGCATTTGCTACATTTCTTTTCAGAAACAATAAATAAAACAGATTATTTCAGTTGGAAGGGACCTACAACAATCATCTAGTCCAACTGCCTGACCAATTCAGAGTTGACCAAAAGTTAAAGCATGTTATTAAGGGCATTGTCCAAATGCAGCTTAAACATAGACAGGCTTGGGGCATCGACCACCTCTTTAGGAAGCTTATTCCAGTGTTTGACCACACTCTTGGTAAAGAAATGTTTCCTAATGTCTAAACTTCCCCTTGAAACATTTGCATGTGTCCTATCACCGGATGAACAAGGGAAACATGCTACTTCCTTACAAGCAGCAACCCTGAAGCTGCAGACTTCAGATTTTTCATGCCATGTACAAAATAAAAACTATACCCCTGAAAAAGAAATTTAAAACCATTCAGTGTGAATGTACAAAGCTGGCATCTTGATATTTGATATTACAGAATTCATATATTAGTGCTTTGGTTAGGCAATATACTGAATGCTGGCATCTTGATATTTGATATTACAGAATTCATATATTAGCGCTTTGGTTAGGCAATATACTGAATGCTTTAAGGTACTTACAGTAATCAATATAAATACATTGTATATTAGGGAATTACAGCCAGAATTGGATCTAAATTAATTGATGAACCTTTATGCAATAGATACAATGATAAAAATAAATCTCAAACTACCAGATATGAAGTTAAAAACAAGTTTCCCATTGCCCACTAAGCTTTGCAATAGAAAGAGCTGAGGTTGCCACTAATGTAAAGCCTGAAAGATTCAGAATGTGAATCTTTATCTCTTGGCATATCTTCAGAGATTTTTGTTAAAGACACAGGAAGGAAAGGGGTTTGAAGGGTGTGCTTTGCCATGAGTATGGGGGCTGGGGACATATTTTGTCCCCACTGCAAATGTGGAAATGGCATCCTTTTCACTTAATGTGGAGCTCTCCTTCAATGAATAAAATGAAATCACAAGTTAATGTACCAAAAGGTTATGTACAGACAGTAACTAGAATTTAAGCACTGGCAGAGTTGGAATGCAGCACATAGCATTACAAGATTAATTACACTTTTCAGAACATTGCCACTCATCATCCTGTTTGCCAGCAGATGGAGGTGAGGGATAGGTTAGTTTTTGTTTATGAACATCACGATGGAGAAGTCACAGCAGCCATCAGAGAGCTTTGAAGCATTGCACTCTGCAGCCGTATGCATGTGCTGGAGCAATACTTTGTACCACCTCAGTTTATAGCTTAGCCATAACTAGTGGCATTGTCAAAAAATAAAAAGGTGTTTATTTTCCCCCTGGCAGATAATTAATTACTTCTCATTGGTAGATTTATATGTAAAGAACCATAGGTCATTCTTCAGCATACAAAGATAAAGATGTCTCTGTAAAAGTTTAAATTATTTTTGTACACATATAGTT
This sequence comes from Nestor notabilis, assembly GCF_000696875.1. NCBI lineage: Eukaryota > Metazoa > Chordata > Aves > Psittaciformes > Psittacidae > Nestor > Nestor notabilis. Next base: position 26,971 of record NW_009939429.1, on the reverse strand, counting down.
AGCATACAGCTTCACGTAATCAGAAAATACTAACATACAGGTATCTTACACACACACAGGTACATAGCTGGACGCACAGAGGAGATAAAATGTTGCTTGACCTGGGTTTTCAAAAAAGTTTTTGCTGTTCCATTGGGTGATGAAGGAAGGTTCCTCCCTGTTCAAGTTTAGCATTGGTCTACAAGTACAGAAGTAAAAGGTCCATGGCTTTACCCTTTTTACTAAGTCCATAGAGATCATTTGTCCACTCCCAAATTGAAGTGTTGAATAGAGAATGACAAATCTAATGGTTTAGGCGTGGACTGTAGAAAAACAATATAGGAAAAACATTGTGTCCCTTCATTCACAAGAGGTTAAAAAGAGAAGAAAATGTTTGCTTGATTGGTTACCTTGAGATTTAACAAGGCTATTCCACAAGGGCAGTTCCTGAGAGCTCAACTGGTGCAGCGCTGCTGGGACTGACGCCAGGAAGGCACTTAAAGTAGAACCAGAGCACAAATATACGGCTGTGTCCCTCCTGCCAGAGCAGAGTGAATCACTACATTCTGCATGGCCAGCTCTTCCAAGAATACTTCTGTAGAGAAAATAATGCTTTATTTTGAGAAAATAAATATCTGAAGGTAGCAGTGGTGAAATGTTCTCTTTTGTGTGAATTTTACCGCAGCAACAAAGACTTTACCTTGCTTGAATTTTGTAATGCATTGTTTCTTATAAAAACCTTACATAATAACTCTTAACAACCAAAGACTGAGTGCCCCCTTAAAAATAAATTACTAGGAGAGGGAGACTACAAAGAGCTAAAGGCATTAAGCTGTATGGATAGTAGATAGCCTGATGAAAACTCCTTGTCAGAGAAGTGACTCAGGTGTTTTACATGTCACCTTCAGTGTTAACCTTGACTAATGAACTGAATATGGATTTTTTTTAAGCTTTTTTGTTTTTTTCACTAGCTAGCAAAGACTGTTTATGTTCTTTTCACTGAATAAAACAAGTAAAATCTTACATCCTAGTTCTGAGATTCTCCTCCTCATTTCTCACCAAGAGAAGAAAAGGCAAAAACTGTGTTCTTATGCCAATTTTATGATTTTCTGCATGGCCTTAAACTGCACTCAGTCCTAGCAAATCTCTCATGTCCTGTATGTTAATTTACTAGGTATTACCATCTCAACAAAAACATCGACATTAAGAAATAAAGGAAACAAAATAGGTCCCTAAAAATTGTGTGGTGCTATTTAGGGCATCCTAGAATACGTAAGAACCTTGGAGCAGAGGTCCCAGCGGAAATGCTAGAAACCACTGGGGAGACTCCAGCCCTCTTGAAAGTTACCTGGAAACCGGGAAAAGGATATTCTAGGGCACCAGTTAGGCACCTGAATTTCATCCGGAATATACTTACCTCTGTAAAGTAAGATAGAAGTTCAGGCTTTGCTACATAAATTAAATAGATGCTGACCTGGAACTACGTGATGACATTGGTATGTAATCTTAATATTTAGATGGGGAAAGCTGATAAATATATCGTGTTAATTGAATTTCATAAGATGGTTCATTAGGAACTGTGGGATGAATATAAGAGCTAACTCTGCTTTCCAGAAAGGCAGGTACCAACAACAGATTGTATTTAGGTTTCTATGTTTTACCTTTCAAAAGAAAGATCAGAACTTCCTGGGTTTCATGGTTTGTCAGTCTGAAGAGGATAAAAATCTGTATATTCTACCTACCTGGAGAATATACCTGGCTGTTTTGCAGTATGAGTACCATCTGCTCCAGCAATTTTGCTTTGAAAAAAGAAACTGAGAGGTTTACTGGGCTGAGAGTACAAGCATATGCAGATAACAAATGGTAAGACCTGGATTCTAGCTTCTGTCATGAGGGTTACTATATATTTTCCCCCATATAGTATGCATAAGCAGTCTTTTAGGTAGCTACAAGAACCTGTAAGTTCCTGTTCAGATCCTAAATGACAGGGTTTCTGCACTGGGCACAGAGTGTGTCCTAGAATAATTTATTGGAGAACTTAATGGTCTTGTTTAAAATTGACTTGAATATCATGCAGAATTTCCTTCTAAAACTGCCCAGCATTTTTAATTTGAGCTGTTTGTCACATGAATAAATTCTAAAGATAGTTTTAATCTTATGTTTCACTCTGGCATAGTATTTCTTTTACTATTGCTTTCAAGCTTAAAATAGCACAAGGATAAATGAACACAAACACAAGGTAAATATCAGCTCATTAACTGGTTTAAATAACTCCTAAAAATACTGCATAACATTGACTCTTGATGAGGAGATTACTTTTAATTGGATATATTGGATGCTATATATTTGCAAATGGGAAAAAGATGGATAAAGGTATACCACATCCATAATACAACACTTCTAAATTCAACTATTATATTTCAAGCAATTATATTTTGTATTTAAATTTTTTGTAATACATACAATTGTATATGTATATGCTTATATAATACATTGGTATATTGTCATATATTTTACATGTGGTTATATTTCCTTCTAGAAGAGAATAATCTTTAACCCATAGCTCACACTTAACAACATAGCAACTTTAGCCCATAAGTCAAGTTTATCAAGTTTTATCATAACAATAGAAGAATGTGATACAGTTAACAATATAATCTTTAGGTGAAGGTTATTTTTATAACCACATAATTTTGTAAGAGTTTTATTTTTTATTTTATGGGGCATTCAAATACTTTTTGTTCCTGCGTGTGGTTCTTAAATCTACTGCACACTTGTAATTCTTTCTAACTACCTACTGAAGTTAAGCCTCCCTCAAGAATATTTGGGAAATTGTCCTCAGGACAAAATCAGAAGGAAGGTGTAGTTTCATGATTCTTTTGCTTTGTCTTCTGCATCTGTAATAAGGCTCCAGCTTGACTGTAGGTGATAACACTGCTATGTGCTTATACGTAACAGGGTAAACCCTCGCAGTGGTAAAGCTTTTGCTAAACAAAAGTTGGGGAGGTTTTTTTTAGAAAATCAAAACTTAACACAGGGAGAAGACATGAGAGTGTTTAGTGGCTTAGGACGGCAAATGGAAGAAGGGTTGAAAAGCGGTATTTCCGGGCCAACACCCTGAGTTCACTTGTTCCCTCTCTAAATAACACTCAGGTGTTGTTTAGGTGCTTAAAGGTATGTCAGGCAGCACTGAGCAAATGTCCACATTTGCTACTTGATCCCATGTATTTTAGGAAATAACAGTTTAATGCATAAATTCTTCTAGTCATTCAATGTTATTCTTCCTCTTTTCCACATTACATTAAATGGTGAATCAGATGCTTGTAATCTACTGATTATTACTGACTTCCATTTAGCACCATTAATTAACTCTAAGTGAGGAACTGACTTGGTTTTTAGAGCACTGTAATTTTTCCCTTCTTGATGAGGGCTTCGTAGTAGTGCTGTTTCTGAAAGCTGTGCTGACTGTGAGTCTTAAGCACTTGGACAGAGATATCTTTCCCTGTTGATTTATATCACTTGGGCTTAGCAAAACCAGAACTGCCTGCTGTATGTATGATCTGAGGATCACAGACTGTTTTGTCTTGAATCCTAAATAAACATTATTAGGAAAACACAGGAAATCTATAAGTGTGCTTTCACTTTGTTTTTCATGCTCATACTTGTTTGGAAGAAGAGTAGCATCTCTTAAGATTCTCAGGCTGGTGCCCAGCCTAAGAAACAATCCTCAGCGGAGGGCACTCTTTTGCAGTTAATGCCTATCATTCTCTCAAATCCAAAGCACAGTTTTCTACAAAGAATACTCGCTACAGCAGACCAATGCATCAGCCAATGTAATCAAAGTATGGCTACTTGTGCAGATATATATGCACAGGTATTATTTTCTTTCTTAACTCTAACAAAACTCAGGTGGAGTAAGGATATTATCAGTCTTTGATTCTTTGCATGCATTTCTACTTTATGATGAAATATTACTTCTTCTTTTATGCATGTTAAATTACTTCTTTCCAAGGAAATGAATTCATATACACATCAATCTCAAAACAAGCCATCTGAATAAAGTAAGTAGTTGACTGAAATTTAAATTAATAAAAATGCCATATTAACAGTGATAGAAACTTGGAGAGTTGCTAGGAAGCTGTAGAAACATAGCGATATATAGAAACATAGAGAGAATAAGGATTAAATTTAGAGGTTCTTGACCTTTAATAAAATGTAAATACAATGCTATTGTTCAGAAGTGAACTCTGATTTTGATGATAATCCTCCTCTTACTGGTTTGGTAACACCCCATTAGAACTCAGGGTAACTGAGTCTTTGCCAGATTTTTACACATTTCTCCAAGGATTTAGCTCTTTGCTAAACTAATGTCTGATCTCAGTCATATCAGTGCCAAACAGAAATAATTCCTCTGAACAGAGCTAGGTGACGCCCGGCAACTGTAAACATCAAATGTGTGCACTATTCCTCCAGGTATAAATATCTCCACACTTAATAGAGTTGCCTGTAGAGACAGGTCTTAAGGCTCTTTAGGTCCATCTCTGTTAATAAATTAAGCAGAGACTGGGCAAAGGTGTATAAGAGCAGCAATTTGGCCATTGCATTTTACACTGACAAAACACTTCCTGAACTGTTTTGATACGCACAGTCTCTCAAATGACCCTTAAATAATTTAGGAACTGGCACGGGCCAAAGAGCATTCCTAAAGGCAGTTTACAGGCAGTCACCTCTCTTGGGACCAAGAAGAGTCTAGTAGTACAGTCTGACCATGCTACTTCTGGTCACAGAACCAGAAAACATACTTCAGCACTGGTTTACTTTACAAGAAGAGATTTAACTCCTCTCTGCTCATGAACTAGAAGTCTCGGAGCAGCCACATTCAAAAGGTGTCTTTATCCTGCCAAAGTTGCAACATGATTTGAAAGTGCCTTTATACATGCACTTTGAAGCTCAGAAAAAGGCTATTGCATTCACTTAGTGCTGATTTAAGGAGCTGAAGTATGTCTGACTGACATCAATGGGAAGATTCTCACAGAGTTTGTAAGAGGGGAGTCATACCCCAGATAACACAGGAAGGCATAAGGTTTGAGGAGTTCTCCAGGGGAAATACTCTTGCCACCGATTCCAGTAGGAGAAAGCAGGTGCTAGTTATTCATTTATAATCAATCAAGGTCTAAATATTCACACAATGAATTGGATGCCTCAGTTAATGGGTTAGTATTTGACAGAAGCTTTTTCATCTATAGTCTATTTCCGAACATAGCCATAATAAACTTTTTTCCATTTTAAACTTTTCTGTCTTAACCACAAATCATTCCAACTGAGTAAAGTGAACTGATAAATCTGTCTCTCTTGTTATTACACTCAATTGATTAGTTCTTTTTCATCTTACAGTGAATGTACATGAAGAAGTATCTTTTTGGTAACTAGGTGTAATCTATTGTAGGTTGAAAATAACATTGAGTGCAAACGTAAAATTTTTATCAGATTAATTTCACAAGTAAAATAAATTATATTTCCCAGGTTCAGATACAGTCGTGACCATTAGGAAATCTCACCATCCAATGTGTCTTTTAAATTTTCATGCATTTTTTGCGATGTTAAGGGTTGAAAATGCTTTTTTACAGTGGACATCAAAGCCATCCTAGGTGGGATGATGATTAGGACTCAGTAAGTAAACTGGGACAATGATGAATTCAGTGGCAGGGTAATTCTTTATTTGTAATGCAGACAAGATTGTGCTTTTTTTTTTTCTGGATATTTGATAAATTGAGAACTGATTTCAGCAAAAGGATTCATGCAACAGCTTTGTTGTGTATGGCAGAAGTTTTCTTAGAGGAGTGACACAGCCTTAGAATTTGTTCCTATCTATGAAATCAAGTACTGTGAATTGCGTCTTTCTTCAGGACATGCTACAAAACCCATTTTTTCACCAGACTTTTCCACTGAAGAAGGTTTTGAAGGCACTAGAGAGAACTGTAATCATTATAGTAAAGAATTACTGTTGGGGTGAGGAAAGGAAGGGAATGAGATTTGTGATGGATTACCTGAAGTTCCTTCACTTTGAGTATAACTTTCTTTTCTTGTGGAAGCATGGAGATATGGGCCCTTTCAGAAGCTTTTATAAAATCTCAGTAGACATAGAAAAATAAAACCATGGATGGGCTAAATCTTTTTGCTCACAGTATCATAGATTGCCACCAGCAAAACTTGTAAGGATTTTCACTTGAAAAGCCAAATTTGTTCTGTGATGAAAACTGGACTTACTTCACTCCCAGTTTTCCATCTGCACTCTTCACAGTACAACTTATTGAAACCTCCCAGTCACACAGTTGCAGAAGCAGCCACTGTCAACAAAATAAAGTACTTTACTTTAAAACCTCAGCTGAGGACCCTAAAAGAACCAGATAAAAGAAGGATCCAGTTACCAGCCAATGTAGCCCTTCAGTAACTTCCGGTCTAGGGGGTGCTCTGAATTCCTCCAACCTATAATGAACCCAAGCAGTCAGAAAGTTCTAACATCACCATGGAGAAGCACATCCCAGGCCTTCTCTCTTCAGCGCTATAGCCTTGCTGTAACATGTGTCCTGTCAACAGTGTCAATAGTCCAATCATTAACCCAGCACTGCCAAGTCCATCACTAAACCATGCCTCTAAGCACCACATATGCACATCTTTTAAATACCTCCAGGGATGGTGGCTCAACCACATCCCTGGCCAGCCTGTTCCAGTGCTTGACAGCCCTTTCAGTGAAGAAATTTTTCCTGATGTTCAACCTCAACCTCCCCTAGTGGCATATCATCTTGTTTTATCGGTTGTTACCTGGGAGAAGAGACCAACCCCCACCTTGTTACCATCTCCTTTCAGGTACTTGAGGAGAGCAATAAGGTCCCCCCTGAGCCTTCTCTTCTCCAGATTAAACAACCCCAGTTCACTCAGCCATTCCCCATAAGACTTGTGCTCCAGACCTTTCACCAGTTTCATCGCTTTTCTCTGGACATGCTCCAGCACAGGGGTATGATCACTGCCCTAGTCCTGCTGCCCACACTACACTATTTCTGATACAAGCCAGGATGCTGTTGGCCTTCTTGGCCACCTGAACACAAGCTGGCTCACATCCAGCTAGCTGTCAACAAATACCACTAGCTCCCAGGCAGCTTTCCAGCCACTTTTCCCGGAGTGTTGCATGGGGTTGTTGTGGCCCATGTGCAGGACCTGGCCCTTTGCTTTCTTGAACCTCACACCACTGGCCACAGCCCATTGATGCAGCCTGTCCAGAGCCCTCTGCAGAGCCTTCCTACCCTCCAGCAGATCAACACTCCTAGCAAGCTTGGTGTCATCTGCAAATTTCCCGAGGATGTACTAGATCCCCTCATCCAGATCATTGATATGAAATAAAACTGGCCCCAGCACTGAGCCCTGGTGAACACCAACTGGATTTGACTCCATCCACCCCCACTGTTTGGGCCCAGCAGTCCAGTCAGGTTTTTTACCCAGTGAAGGACACCCCCATCCAAGCCATGAGCAGCCAGTTCCTCCAGGAGAATGCTGTAGGAAATGGTGTCAAAGGCTTTACTGAAGTCTAGGTAGACAACATCCACAGCCTTTCCCTCAGCCACTAAGTGGGTCATAGAAGGAGATCAGTTTAGTCAATCAGGACCTGTCTTTCGTAGAGCCATGCTGACAGAGCCTGGTCACCCGGTTGTCTTGTATGTGCTGTGTGACGGCCCTCAGGATGATCCGCTCCAAAACCTTCCCTGGCACTGAGGTCAGGCTGACAGGCCTGTAGTAGTCCAGATCCTCCTTCTGACCTTTCTTGTAGATGGGCATCACATTTCCTAACATCCAGTCAGGGGGCTGGGTACCCTGAGAACAACTGGTCTTGCTACTAAAGACTGAAGTGAAGAACGTGTGAAGTACCTCAGTCTTTTTCTCATCTTTCATTACTATGTTTCCACCTGCATCCCATAAGGGATGGAGATGTCTCCTTAGCCCTCCTTTGTTGTTTATGTATTCATAGAAGCATGTTTTAGTGTCTTTTATGACACTAGCCTGATTAACTTCTAGTTAGGTTTATGGCCTTCTAATTTTCTCTCTGCAGAACATCATGACATTCTTGTAGCCCTCCAGAGTTGCCTGGCCCTTTTTCCTAAATTCCAGCCAAAGCTCTCTATTCAGATAGGCTGATCTTCTTCCCTGCTGTCTCATCTTTCAGCACATGGGGACAGCTTGCTCCCGAGACTTTAAGATTTCCGTCTTGAAGAATGTCCTGTCTTCCTGGATTCTTTTGTCCTTCCAGACTCCTTCCCAAGGGTCATGCCTCTCATAATCCTTGCTAATGCAAGGAACCAGGCTTTATCAATTGACATCCCATGGTTTTCTGTCTCTCTTTCCATTCATGCAGATCCACAAAGCTGAGAGGGGCAACATTATCCCTCACTGCTCCTGTCATTCACAGAGCACCCTTTCTTCTGCTGAAATCAATCAAAAGCCATATATGGGCATTTTGATTCCAGAACAGATTTCACTATAAGGTGTATTTCTTCCCAAATTGCTGTTTCATAAGAAATGTGTTACATTTTAGAAGAAAAGTTTAATTCTGTTAACTTTTTTTTATATATGATTTAAATAGTAAAGTTGAGTCTAAGGTATTTTCATTCTGGTTTGTGTATTTCATTTTTATATATTAAACCACAACTACTTTTACAAGTCATTAACATTACGAACATTAGAAAATTATAATTTTAAAACATGAAGAGAAATCACATTCAGTCATGAAACAAACCCCAAAATGTTCAAGGTTTCAAGGTCAAAACGTTTGTTTAATTCTACATTACAATCATGGACTCATTGAATCATAGAGTACCACGCTGGAAGGGAACTCCTTGGAAAAAAGGAGCCTCCAGCTTCTTTGTAGCATCCAGTCATGGTTTAACCCCAGCTGACAACTAGACTCTTCACCCCTCTCACAGTGGGATGAGAGAGAGAATCAGAAGGGTAAAAGTAAGAAAAGGTGTGGATTGAGTTAAGACAGTTTAATGGGTAAAGGAAAAGCTTCACATGCAAGCAGAACAAACCGCGGAATCCATTCACCACTTCCCATCAGCAGGCAGGTGTTCAGCCATCTCCAGGAAAGCAGGGCTCCACCACCACAACAGTTACTTGGAAAGATAAATGCTGTACCTCCAAACACCCCTCCTTCCTTCTTCTTTCCTCACCTTTATATGCTGAGGATGATGCCATATGCTATAGGATATCCTTTGGGTCACTTGGGGTCAGCTGTGCCCCCTCCCAGATCGTTGTGCACCCCCAGCCTACTGGCTGGGGCGGTGGTGTGAGAAGTAGAAAAGGCCTTGACTCTGTGCAAGTGCTGCTCAGCAATAACAAAACCATCCCTGAATTATCAACACTGTTTTCAGCACAAACACAAAACAGCCCAAATGCAGCTACTATGAAGAAAATTAACTCTATCCCAGCCAACACCAGCACACTACCCTTTAAATACTGGAACATGGTGATAAGGTCTCCCCTGAGCCTTCTTGTCTCCAGGCTGAACAAACACAGTTCTCTCAGCTTTTCCTTGTATGGCAAGCTTCCCAATCTGTTGATCATCCTTGTCGCACATGTCTGGACCCTCTTCAGCCTGTCCACATCTTTTTTGTATAGCAGGGACCAAAACTGAACACAGCATTCCAGGTGTGGCCTAAAATGCACTGGCAAGAGTGGGATAATGACTTTTTATCTCTGCTGGTGATGCTCTTGTTGATGCAGCACAGCATCCTGCTGGCTTTCTTTGAGGCAGCAGCACACTGTTCACTCATACTGAGCTTACTGTCCACCACGACACCCAGGTCACTTTCTACAGAGCTAAACCAAACACCATATGGAGACCCCCAGGTCCTTTCCCACTAGAGCTTATCTAAAACCATAGAAGCATGTTTGTGAAGCTAAAGTATGCTTTAACATCTGTTTTCACTATGAAGAACTCAGATTTCCAACATTTTGGGGTTTGTGACTTGGCGCTGGTGGTACATTGATGTTACTATGTTGAACATGGATAAGGAGCTCATTTTAATTTCTAATATTTGGGTTAATATTTAAAATTCATTCTTTGATGGTCAAGAGACAGTATTCTTCTTTTAAAATGCAAGATATTTGTCAATTTAAATTATATTATCTTTTGTGATTCAATGACCTTCCAACTAGGCATTGTATTTTGGAGAAAGGCACCTAGAGTAAGAAATAGCGCATTTTATATCTCCCAGAAAAGGCTATGACTCTCATTCATGTTGTTAGGTCTAATGTAATCCCTCTCTTTCCAAGGCTTATAACTACTATTCATGTACTGCTGACTTTGACTTTCTGTCATGTAAAATAGAATCTTTGGCTTTACAAAAGAAAACAAAAATCCACTTACT
>NW_009939429.1:0-16543 GCF_000696875.1 Nestor notabilis | reverse complement strand
GAAAGAGTGATATTTACATTTTGGGAAACTGCAAGCATCCACAGTGCACTTCTTTGTTTTAACTTATTGATATGAATATTCAGCAGAAACTTTGCCAAAGAGGAGATACCTAACATAAAGCTCTTACTTTGGCTTTCATCCAACCCAAATTCCCTTGGAGTCCTTTTCATTACCACCCAACCTTAGCTAATGTGTTCTGACTTTCTAATGGTCATTTGACAGAAGCCTGAGCACCTGTGGAGACTTCCATATGACTGTTGAGATATATGTTGTTGTACGTTGACACATTAAGAAACTCTCCAGGTTTTGACTGAAAATCAAGAGACTAAATTAATTGCTTTATTGCTTTATAATTAAAAAAGAGATTAAATTGGCACAAAATAAAAACCAAAACCAAAACCAAACCAAACACACAAAAAAACCCCTATTGCAAGTCAAATGACATGATTTTTAAGTCAGAGGTTTGATTTTTTTGCAGTTATTCCCAGCTCTGGGATCAAGAGCCTTCCCTAAATAATGAACAATTATTTACAAAAGGACTTTTCATACTGAAGAATGCTTTGTCAGTCTAATAACTTTTCATTACTTTACGTTTGCATGACTAATTTTAAGACACATCCCACTTATAACAGCTGCCTATGTTATGTTGTGGATGCATAATCTTACCAGTCTTAGCATTCGCAAAACATAGTACATTTTTCTTCTACTTGGTCAAGTTTGGATTATGCATTTCAAGGGGAAAACAATATTCCTTTCTAGCTTAGGAAGACACATTTTCCCCGTGTGAGCAGTTCTGGCTAGAAATGGTCCCTCCCTTCTTTTAGTCCTTTTTTATTCACAGAACATATTGGGAAGTAACAAATCAGTACTGTCACTTTCAACTCTGTTCCATCTTTCCTTCTCTACCAATGAGCCCAAATCCCTGTAACTCACCTCCATCAGTGCACTGTTCTGAAATTCTCAATCCCTCCATTATTTTCTTTACAAGCTCATTCCCTGCCCTTTTCTCCTCCTCTGTCACCTGCTTCCCTTGCTTATTTTTTCCTGTTATTTTTTTCCTTCTCAGGTGCTACACTTTTACATTTTTCCACTCTTCTTTATAGTCAGTGCCATCCAATTCAGGGAGGCCAAATATAACTTCCTAAGAAACTTCATTGTTCTAGCAATTGGTAACCTTGCACACTCCAGTTAAGCATTTGCGGGAAGACGTGAGGCTGCGATAAGAAAGGGACCATGGCAAGGATAAAAAGACACCTCGTATGGTATCCACCAGCTTGGATGTAGCTTTGGACTTTTGAAATTACATGTTTATATTTGATTTTTCTGGGTTTGATCTGTCAAGGTAATAATAGAACAATATTTATGTACTAGTAATTACAGTATTTTCCTTCCCTCCCCTGCCTAGTAGCATAGCTATAGTTTATAGTCTACCAGTATTTCCATTACAAAGTACATTTTTCAGAGGCCAATAACTCAGCCGTTTACGACTGCATCAGCTCAAAACTAGATATACAAGTTGTCAAAGACTATTAATTCACTTTTTATCTCCATTATGGAAGGGAAACATTTGTTGGGAGGGTGGGTGATAATTTATGATATTTTATTTAATCTTTGAGCTAAAACTTGGTTTTACCTCTGGAACTGAAATGTTGTACATAAATTGTCACTTATATGGGCCAAGCCTTTCAAGATTTTTCGAATAGAACTAAACAGCAAAAATATCCAGATAAAAAGCACAGCTTCCAAGCGGTCAGTGTAGAAGTTTTTATCCTTTTTTAGACTGCAGAGTATGTTAGTTTTTGCTGCCATCTCACTCATAAATAGCATGCTATGAGTTTCCTAAGAGCATGTTATGCACAAAACAGGGAAAATAAAAGGGCTCCAATTCTCAACTTAGACCATTTGGTGCAATTCAATTGAAGTGTTGGACTTGTGACAGCCTTGCCACTGGAAATCTTATTCCATGCAATAAATAGGAGTGAATATGCTTCCATCATATTTTCATTCACAGCAACTCTTTTCCTTTGCATTAGGGACCCATGAAGGCATGAACTCAAGTGGAAACATTAATGATGTTTAAGCTATCTTACTACAGTGTAGGTGCACTTTCAGTTTTTAGGATTTATTTCTACCATAGCTGGACAGACACCTGAACTAGCTGTGTGGTCATTGGTTTTAGTCATGTTTACTATGGGATGGTTAAGGACTCTCTGAAAGCTGGAGTCCCTTGAATAAGCACACTTTTTTATGCCTAAGTATTTTCAAGCAGAAGGTGGGGACAAGGGGATATAGCACAGAAGCTGTGAAAGGTGTTACATTTTCTCTGTGACAATAAATTAAAAGTTGAAAGTTTCTAGGAAGCAATAACATTGGCCATAGTGTTATGAAAAGGGGAAGAGGAGGGGTGACCCTTCCAGTTTACCAAGCAAGGAGGATGTCTTTGATCTACTTGAAAGGCCCAGGTGGAGTCCTTTTTCCCACTAATCTACACCATGGTGTGACAGTGAAAAACAAATCAGCACAGGCAAGGGGAAAACTGCCTGAATAAATTATTGTGTTCTGTCACAAATTTGTCCTCAGCAGTTTAATGCATATTTGTACTGTATTTGTTATTATAAAGATGGTATTAGACAATAATCAACTATTTAATACATTGAAAACATTAACTAGAAGGTGGTTATTTTGCATTCACTGTTGCTTCCAGAAAAATAAAACTGAAGAAAAAGCAAGCCCTGGACAAATGAAAAACAAGAACAGCAAGAACTGCAAATAGAGTGACTGCATTTGCTCTCGCTAACTGCTAAGAAAAAGCTCGCGTTTCATTCACAACCAGTTACTGAAGTCACGTCTATTCTTCTTTACCAAAAATTAGCTTAGCTATATACACAGCAGATGCCACAGTATTTTTTTTTCCCCAATTGATTTTAAGTATTTTACTCAGCCACAAAGGGCCAGTTTGCACATGCACCAAAGCACAGTCATCCAGAGGAAGGCCAACAAGCATTAAGATATAGTGTGCAGCTGCTTCTTGAGCCAACCTGAACACCATTCTGCACTTTCTCATTGCAATAATGTGCTGCCATACAAGAGTCATAGGACTTCAGGCAGCTGGCTGCCTCCTCAAAGCTCATCTGCATATTTTGGCATAGACTATGTTAACAGATTATCAAACAATATCACCCTTTGAGATATGCTGTAACTCACAGAAGAGATGGAAGCATTGCATTATATATGAGTTATATGCAATATCATGTAATATATGTTCATCCATTACAGTTTACCAAACCTTTGAAACCCCCATAGCAAATACAGATTATCACTGCTAGATGTTACTAGCCTTCATATGGTTTAATTTGTAAAACATTGTATAAATGTGTATTCATATTTACTCATGGTTCTCATAAAGTTTAATTATAAATAATCTGTGGGGGAGAAAAAAAAAAAAGAACATAAATGGCTTCAATTTTTTCAGCACTTTGTTGGAAAAATTACCTTTTTTCATACCAAAGAGTTGCCAAAGGCAAATGCCAAAAAAAAACAAGCCACTCATTGTTACTACATGCTAATGGGAAAATATCCAAACTAGGTCAAGTACTATCACCTATCAAATACTATAAAACCTATAGATTGTATCACAGAATGCAAACTGTCATACTTCAGTTGCAAAATCCCAGTGAAATGTCAGAGCAAATTTTCAAACCACAAAATATTCCTTTTGTACTTTGACACAGTTATTTCATGTCAAAGCATTGCGGTCAGGAAATTCCATTCTGAACAGGATTTTATTAGTCTTTGTAGTTCATATTCATGCTGTGCAGGATATATAATTGTGGAAAATATGAACCTCCTCTGAAACTGCTAACCAAAACTATTTTCCACTTAGAATAAATTCATCTCACTCAGCATTAGTATCTGAAAATGTGTGCATCTAATCTAGAGAGTTGTTTAGCCTTTTCCTTTACCTAGTGGACAGAAATAGAAATCCCAGTGTTCTTCATTTTAGCTGCTTAATACCCTTCCCTTATGAAATAGTACATTTTGCTCCATTAGAAGCTGGCTTCTAAAATACCCAGAGAGCTTAGACTAGGTGCTTAACTGTAAGACAGGTAAAGTTAGGTCCACATGCACCATCCTGGTCACATGAGATTTCCAGGTATGCAGCCCAGACTGTCAGAAACTAATCTGAGAGGTTCTACTATCAAGATGATACAGCAGTGAATTTTATGCCTCTAATAGTGGCTTAAGGCCAGTTTAGAATATTTTGATTGATGCTGTTACCTAAATAGGGGGTAAATTTTCAAATAAGGTGTGAATAATAGTTATTTCAACACATTCTGTGTGACACAATGTGAAATAATTTATAAAAAACAAGGTTGATCAAGCTGAAGACTGTATCTCCGAGTATGGCTGAGGATGCATAAGAAATCACATGAAAAACAGAACAAGTAGATGTTGAAACTTTCCCAGTATGCCTTCACACCTTCCAGCAAGTTGTGGCTCAGCGATTTCATCAGTCAGAGGCAGTACCCTTATCATTAAATGGACATTTCTTGGTCAAATCATGACATAGAAGATTCACTGAAGTGCTGGAGGGTTGCTTTGTGCAGCAGAATTCCTCTAAAATGTTTGTTTCCACACTGCAAAACGCAAGCAGCAATAAATAAGAGTTTGATAGTGAAAACTCTACCTGGGGTGAAGAACTCAAAAGCACAGCTTGACTCCAGGGTGCACTTCCTGATTTATGGCACATACAACATTGCCCCTGGGAGAATAAGAGCATCCATTTCATAGAACTTACTGATGCTGTCCAAACTTATAATATAGCTTCAAACCTTCTGCGGTAGCAGCAGGTTTGTATGAACAAGGGTTCTGACCTTTGGGCTGTTGGTAAGAAGAAAGAGGATTATTCCAGATTTTTGAAAGCAAGAGAGACAAAGGGGTGTATTTTAGTAGCTGAGCAATACCTAACTCTAAGATTAAAATCTACAAAACAGTAGGAACTTCTTGTATAAATCTGTCAGTCCATTTTCACCTTGTAATGCATTGTCTCTGCACTTTCAACAGTCACGATCTGCTTTATGAATCAGCCAAGGAAAAGCTTTGTAATGCTTTTGTGGTTTGATTCCAAGTACAAACCCTTGCTTTTACACTGATGTGCAAAGTCCTGGTCAAGATTTTGAACCTATTGTACTCAAATCTATAAAAACACACATCAAGACCTCTCATGCACCAAGGAGGTTATGAAACTTGTTGCTTTGGAGACATAGGTTGTATTTCAAGGATACTATAAGCAACAGCATTCTTTCAAATTAACGATTTTATGCTGACTCTATTCTGCACTTGCAGCAATTGTCCTCTTACCTTGGGGACTGGTGGTTCCTTTGAAACATAGCAGATGCAATAGGTAGCACATCTACATTTTCCAAAATGGTCAATAATCACAGCCCATTGCTGCTGGGGATGGTAAGTGACTTGCCACCAGTATGGAAATATGGGTGTCTATGGAGATCTGCAGTGTAAATGAAAGTGAGGTAGAAGGGGCTGCTTCTTCAGATTCTTCCTAAAAACTCCTTTTTTATCCTCAACCCCATTAAACAATATTGCTTGTATGTATGTGGTGGCTGCCACTTCTCATGCTATCCATTATGTTCTTATTCTTGCTTTTTGTCCTAGTGATGGTTTCCTACACCTCTCAAGGCTCAAGCTGCTAACTCTGCGAGAAGGGCAGTCTTTTTGCTATGAGCTTGTACCTAGCTCAGCAGGGTCCTGATTCCTGTTCTGGGTCAACCAAGTCACTGACACAGCAGTAAACATTTCATGTTGGTCCAATTGCACTTAGAAGGCTAAGATCATCTGCAAAGTGAGCCTGGTTGCACAGAGCAAACAACCTAAAGCTGCCTTTTTATCTATCACTTTTCACATGCAGGTCAGCTGCATATTCAAATTTTAAAACATGAAAAGAAATCACACGCAGTCGTGAAACAAAACCCAAAATGTTCAAGGTTTCAAGGCCAAAATGTTTGTTTAATTCTACGCTACAATCATGGACTCATTGAATCATAAAGTACCACGTTGGAAGGGAACTCCTTGGAAAAAAGGAGCCTCCAACTTCTTTGTAGCCTTCAGTTGTAGTTTGCCAAGGTCTACCTAAGCCTACAAGGTTGCCTTACTCCTTCTGCATATAACTGTGCAGCAAGCACTGAGAAGTTTTCATTTTCTCCTTTGCACATCTACTTGATATATTGGCAGAGTTATCGCAGAGTGAATTTATATTACATAAATTTTATGGCAGCTCTCGCTGATTCATACTTTATTTACACGTGTACAAAGAGGTCTATGACTTCAATTTAGGCATGAGGCTCTTCCACTTGTGCTTACTTTGTAAAGATATGAATGACAGTGTGACAAGTAGGAGATCAGTACTTTAAAGGTGCAGAGCAAAAGGAGGCTTACTGGAGAATCAGCACCACTGCACTTCACTGAATAGATTAATATGTATATAATAAAAAATAATTTATTTTTATACAGAAAAGGATGTAATATCCAGTTTTTACATACTTTTCATTGTAACAGAATTCTTGCACAGATTTATCCAACACTGATGCTATCGATACCGATCGCCATTTTGCAGTACATCAGGTTTAAATAGGTTTAAATGTTAAACAGTTGCCTTTAAAAAAAAAAAGAAAAAACAAAAAACCCAGTAGTTTTCCTTGAACCATCTGGAGGAAAGTAGCTTTTATAGTGATAATTATGTATGTCTTTATATTTGCATGTTTTGTCACTGTACAATACTTAGCACACTAAGAAAACATGCACTAAATAATGATGATACAGGAGTTGGAAAAATCAGTGTGAACTGAAGTTCAATTAAATAAATAAACTTTCTTTAAAAAATCTGACTTCTCAAAAAGTACATAGAATTTGGTCAAAGCTGAAGATGAAACCACTTCAATTTTGTTCCAAGTAGACTTGCTAATGAAGTGTACGTACTTCAAATGATTACTACATGTTGTGCAAGTAACTGTAAAAATCATCTAGTGCAAACATTTGTGTTTGATGCTTGCATCATATATTCTGGAATAATCATCCGTCTTTATGGCCTTTCACATATTGTATTTTCATTTTTCTGAGACTTGACTAGCCTAGAATAAGTATTGATCAGGTGTCATTTCTTATTTTTAAAATGTACAAATCAGTGTTTGTGAGTTATAAGAAGCTACAAAATATGCATTTTGCAAATTTGCTATGAATAATAGAATAGAAGATCTGAAACTCTATAGTTTTTAGTTTTGTGTTCCTTCATTTGATGTAATTACTAATGTCAACAGTTCTTCCCTTAATGATTATGATTGTCTTTTGTACTAAGAACCATCTCTGTTCTGTTCTCCTCCATCAGGCAATGAATTTTTTTTCTATTTTTTTTTAATTGTTTGTGGCTTACAGTACTGATCATGCCATCCTTGTCTTCTTTCTAAACCTTTTATTCTTCATTTAAAATTCTGGTATTTTGTATTCAAACTCAAACCAGTACTGCTGTTTATTTTTCAGAACTTCCTTCCCCAGGGTACTTATTCAGTCCTCACTATCTAAAACCAATATCATAGAATCATAGAATGGTTTGGGTTGGAAAGGACCTTAAGATCATCTAGTTCCAACCCCCCTGCCATGAGCAGGGACACCTCACACTAAACTATGTCGCCCAAGGCTCTGTCCAGCCTGGCCTTGAACACCTCCAGGGCTGGAGCATTCACAGCTTCCTTGGGCAACCTATTCCAGTGCCTCACCACCCTCACTGTGAAGAACTTCTTCCTTATATCTAATCTAAACTTCTCCCGATTAAGTTTAAACCCATTACCCTTTGTCCTACCACTAGAGTCCCTAATGAAGAGTCCCTCCCCAGCATCCTTGTAGGCCCCCTTCAGATATCCACTGAGGTCAGTGAAAAAATTGACAAAGTCTGCAGATTTCCAAGAACTGTTTTACATTACAAAGTACTTTATTGATGTTGAACACATAAATGATAGTCACAGACTGTGCTCTTAGCTATGTGGGAATCAACAGCAACTTTCAATAGTCTCCAGTTCATTTAGAATTTCACAAACAGTATTTGTCTCTCTTTTTCTGACATAGCTGCTACATTTCAAACACCTGAGGACATGGGAAGGTATGTTTCCGACCTCATTCCATAGACAAAACACCTGGCTTTGCTCAAGGTCAGATGAGAGATGTATTGCCAAAAATAGCTTACTGAAGATAGAGTCTGCAGGTTTGCTGCACAGTCCCAGTCAGGAACAGGGATTTCTGGATATAAAGAGGAGCTGTCCCCAAAGCTATGCACAGGCAATATGGTTCATAAGCAGAGGAGACAGCAATGCCAAGAAACAAGAGGACTTGAGACAATTTTTAATAGTGGGTTACTATCTAATTATGACTAATGTCCGTTTTTTACCAAAGCACTTCAAATGTAGCTCTGGTCAATAAGGCATTCTATGATATCTACTAGCTAAGAACATTGCAATTCTTTCAGGGGAAAAAAAAGTATATATATCTATATTTGTTTATTACATATTTGTAAAGCATTCCAGTCTTGACTACAGGCTGTGGTTGCTACTGCAGTGGAGATATCGCACTCTAATCATGATCACTGTGCCACTGACAGCAGATGAATGCAGAACTACAAGCTTCAGTTCCTTGTTGATTACCAGACTTTCAGTTCATTGCTTCCTTTTCTAGAAAATACTGAGATGTGCAACCAGAATGTTATTATTCTGCAGTGAATAAGCAGATTTATTATGCAGAGCGTGAATGTACTTTAGATTTTGCTCAGCAAACATCCTGTAGGGCTATTCAACTGAATATTAGTGAAAATGTTAAGTCAGCTCTTAGGAAACAGTCTGGGGAGTATTTACAGACTTACAGAGTTTGGTTTAGCAAGTGCTTTGCAGCTGTCAATAACAAATATGTTATCGTGACCATTAAAAATTTGCCAGTTGCTTTAGAGTAATACCTTTGCTGCACTCAGATCCAATGTTTCAATAAAACATTTTTGGCAACTTGTCTTCCCCCACATACCCAGAAATATTAACTTTTAACATTACCTATAGAAGAACATGGTTACTGTAGTATATACACCCTACCCAGCCTGAGAATAACAAAAAGCATTCAGCAGTGTAGTATGTTACAGGGGACCCCGAGTATCAACTCAGCTTTCTAAGTGATCTTAAAATGTTTAGATCATTTTATTGCAATTATTACCAGCTCTCACGAGAGTAAAACTAGTTCAGATATGCCTATACTAGGTACAGCAACAGCACCGACTGCAGCACAGACCCATCCTGAGCACAGTAATATAATATCTACCTTCACAACTTTGTACCTGACATGACAGCTGGTTCTGTTCATTGCAGTGGGGAATGCTTCTGGACTGCAATGTTGTTAGTATCTTCAAACATATTCTATTTAATCACACATAAAGGGTAAATGGAGAACTCTCACTGATGCCAAGATAACCATATCTTCTAGTAAATAAGAAATAGCCACAGTCTGTTCATCCATATTTTCCAATCATACTGTTAAATAATTATGTGATCCCATCCAACAAGATGGATCAGTCTGGAGGGGAAGACACAGCTGATCAAATTAACTAAAAGACAGCTCACAGCTCAAATTTTTTTCCTGAAATGGTACTTCCCCAAAAAGCTGTTGTCACAACAAAGCCTGTTCTTTGATGTGAGTGAATCAGGTGTTTGGTCCAGAAGTAACCTCAGCTCCACAGAAGCAATTTCTTTATTTTCTGCCTTCCAGTTTATTGGGTCTGTCTTTTAACTTCTTTTAGCCCAATTTACTGTCAGTCACTACATTAACAGCAACTGTAGCTGTCACGCTACAGTCGACAGCTGTAGTGTAGCCTGCACTCATTTTGGACGTTATCTGCTAAAATGCTTTACATGATGCTGCGTTTTGAACACCATTCAAATTTGTTCAGTTATGTACATTATGCAGAGTATTTATCTTTCTTGTCTTTAAAATTCCAAAAATGTTTCGAAAACATGTCACTTTGAAACTTTGTAATATAACCTTCCAAAGTGACTGTGTATGAAAAATGTGTATAAGATTGACGCTGAATCAGGTTGCCCAGAGAAGCTGTGGCTGCCCAATCCCTGGAAGTGTTCAAGGCCAGGTTGGATGGGGCTTTGACCAACCTGGTCTAGTGGAAGGTGTCTCTACTCCAGCTGCAGGCAGTTGGAACTACATGGAGTTAACATTCCAACCCAAACCATACTATGACTCTGTGATTCTGTGATGATTTACTCCTGAGTCTGAGACGGACATAGCCACAAGGATACTTTAATGTCAATCATTCTCTGCTTTGCTTGACCTTTAGGAACAGCTTCCATGTGAGCTGGGAGTTCTCTGTCCTTTCTTTAGTGGGGCTGCCTAGCAGAAAATCTGCTTACCCACAGCTACATTGCCAATACATAAGGATGAACCATGATTGTTCCCTGCCCCTTTGCTGGCATTCTCTTGCAGGTAAGAAAAAAGACAGAAACTATAAATTTCTTGTTGAACTAAAAAAAAAATAAAAATCATTAAATTCATAAAAGCAGATGTAGTTAAATAAATTATAGATTGGAGTCGATTTGTCCTAGAGTAAAATGGCAAATTAAGGATTGCAGATTATTTGTAACCACTCACAGAACAATTACTGTGCACCAGTAGTACTGAACAAAGGAAATTATTCAGATATTTCCTGTAAGAATTCTCAGCCACTGCATTGCAGGAACAGCTCTGAGTATTGCTAACACATAGCAGCCCCTAATGCTTCCACAAATGAAATCCTGTAAAAGGCTACTATCATTAATCATTAGTTGCAAAATGCTATCAAGCAATTTAACCTACAGAATCAGCGCACTGTAGCAACCACATTATAGTTCAGTCTCTGTAATAATGCATATTCAATTATCTAGCTCATCTTCTTCTGTCTTTATTATAATTGATAGTCACAAACTGCTTAACTGCAGCTATCCATAAAAATAAAAAACAACCTAGAGAAAAATGAAAAGATTGGCATGTGATCATTCCTATCCGTAGGGCATATAAAAAGGTCAATATGTCATCTATATTTTTCAAGCTGTTCTTAATGCACTGCCTTCAAACAAGTCCATATACTTCAACGTCTACCAAATGTGGCAGATATGCAGATGTCTACGGAATTACATTAAATGGTAACAGAACGTTGGTGCTGTGGACCCTGGACCCTGGAGCTAGCCACCAGCACCACTATGTTGCTGGAGTGGCCTCAGTGCTCCTCTGGCCAGGATCACCTATTTTTCCCAAAGCAATGCTTGGGAACAGACCAGGGTTAGCAGAGGTCAGGAACAATTCCTATAGGCAGTATGCATTCAGCAGCTCTGTTTCATAGCTAGAATGTACCAGACCATGCTACAAAGCCAGTCCTGATATTGTTTGGTGTAGTGGTTGGCACAGATGTAGCTGCAATGCATCTGTACAAAACCTGTGCCTTAAAAACTATGAGCCTAACTTAGAAACCTGAAGATATAGGTTAGCATGGGCCTGACTTCTTCATAAACTTCAGATTTTATAGTAATAATTAGTAGTAATTCTTTCTAATTTCCCAACAACATGGAATGAAAGACTTTTATCTGGACATAGGAATATAAGAACATAAATATAGAGGGCAACACTAGAGATACATCCAACTGAGAATCCACGTACATCAGCAACTTAGGGATACCTGGGGAGAGTATACAAAATAAGAGCATTTTTTTCCCCTCAGCTTTCTTACCTCTCAGCTTCCAGCAATCAACAATTTAGGGATTTCCTGAGCTGAAAATGACACTCAGACTATTTTTTTATGAATTTCTGCTCTATGAGTTTGTTCAATTGCTTTTCTATAATTCCTTATACTTCCAGCTTCCATAAAATCACATGGCATCACACACAATTCAGTCCTGCATTGTGTGAAAAGCATGTAAGGGTTGAATGACTAAGTTAAAAATATGGCTTGTGAAAGAAAAAAATGTATTCATTTTCAGTATTTCATGAACATTTGTCAGTGCTGTGGCATTTTAAAAATAAGTGTATGACCAAAACTTTTGAACTTTATAGCTTGATTGTTACAGCTTTTAGACTCTTTTATGCTCTGAATACTCAAGTTTAAAGACATAATAGTATTTGTCTTTTTTTTTTTCACCTTTTCTATATACCTATGACAACACCAGTATTTTCAACATGTCAGGAAAATATACTATTTATAGTAACAATTTTAATGTTATAATCTTGCTCCATTTGTTGATGAAAACTTTCAATGATACTCTCCTGAAGAATTTCCCTTTGGGGAATGTGCTGTATGTATTTGATTTATTTTTATGACATGTTTTCCAATATTGAAAAAATGTGATTTCTTTTTTATAATCCAGTATGAACAGAATAATGGATTCATGGCATGTTTGTTGATCAGTTAAGTGAAGGGCGAATTTTATCTCTGGATAATTTGCTGGTTTGTAAGCTTTTTTCCACTCTATATTTTTTGATATATTGTCATTTTGCTGAAAGAAATACACTGTAAAAGGAAAAAAATCAAAGTGTAGTTGAAATAGAAAACAGCATTATTTTTGTGTTGGTCTACTACAGTGGACAAGATTACACTGGGAAAATCAGCTCTCAGAACAGTCTTTAGATCACAAGAATGCCCCTGAACACTAAAGGTTGTAAAATGTGCTTTCTGAAATATTGTATGGAAGTTTGCAAGATGGTAAATTTTCTTCTCAAAGTCTGGGTTAGATAGAGCTTGACAGAGACGTCTTCCGAAACTATGCTTTTTAGGAAGATCATACTTGTTTCCTGGACTGTTATGCCTGATGATAATGAAGTGTCAATGCTTGATGAAAACCTGAACACACGTTTCAGGAAAAGTGACCTGTCCTGAAGAGGTAGCTTCACCACTGAGTTTACCCTTTCCTGGCACTCAGACTAAATTAGTTTGATATCACAGGGGGAAAGCAAGGCAAGGTGAAACAGAAAGTGTTATAAGATATACGCATAAGATAGGTGAGATGAGTTACACTCTGAATGCATACATCTTTCTTTCTTGAGCATAAGGAAAAATTAGCTGACTGGACAAAAAGACTTTGGAAATAAAATTGTCAAAGGTTCTTGGTTCTTGGCTCTGAGGAAATCTGATGTGGATGGTTTGTATCTGTATCACTAAACTCTTTTACCTTCTCAACAGGTTGGCTGGACTGACTACCTTACCTTGGGGAAGCCATGACTCAGGCTTCTAAGGTACAACAGGGAAAAGATATATTATTAATAAAAAAGTCTATAATCACTGATGGACTCCAGCAAGTTCAAATTAATATTGTAGTGCTAATACTGCAGTGCTGTGACTTGTGCTACATTATGTTGTTGTATAGCTAGGTCTGGCATTATGCTACCTTAAACAAACAAACAAACAAACAAAACCAGTCATAAAAATAGATGAAAAAAAATCAAGAATTTATCATACATTAAATTTTGTGAGTCTGAAGGTACAGAGACTTGTTCTTGATCTTATCCAAGACAGCTGAAAGTTCAAAGTTTAGACCAATATCACTGCAGAAGTAATTGTCTTTACAATTATAGTAGACTCACAGATGCAGTTTATGACTTACAATTTGGTAAGTGCAAGAAACATACATTGCATTCTACAGAAGTCGCATATGAAAAGAAGTCATGGTTCTGCTCAAGTTAAAAGCATTTTTCCCCTTTCAAGCAGAAATGCCTTACATTCTTTTTTCCCAAGTAAGATCTTAGCAACGTAAATTATCTCCCTACTGAGAAAATCCTGAAAACTCCATTGGCACATCCCTGTATTAGAAAGAGTGTAGATATGCTTCCATTGTTTAGCAATTACTATATCACACCTTAAGAAAATCTTAATTCTCCAATGTGGAAGGGAATTTTAAGGTGAAGACATTTAGTGAAATAAGAAAGATGATAGTGATTTCATTAATTAGATCTGAAAAGAATCTCATCAAGAATGCAAAAATATCTTTAAAAACCCAACCTTGCATCTGGGGTCAGTGTGGGCGTTGATGGGCTTTTTTTTTTGTTGTTTGTTTTAAATGACTTTTCTTTTATGAAACATTAAAACAAAACCTTTGAACAGGTTTATGATAAAAGAATTCTTTTTGAATCACGTAATCTCTACTTTGTAGAAAAGTGGAAAGCACTGCTGCAAAAACCGAGCAAATAAACCAGATACTGCTTTAGTTTCTCTCCATAACAATACAGATATGAAAACTGTCTTTAATGGAACAAAGCAAAAAATTCAGACTGAGGTGGGGGAAAGGATAATTAGAACCCAAGCATAACAAAATTCTCAAGCCAAATGAATTCCCCTACTAGAAAAAATAATGGAACAGCAACTCAGACAAATGATAGATGAATTGCAAATGTAAGTTGCAAATGAAAAATCTGAGGAGTGAAGGGAAAAGAAGCATTAAATATTATTTATAATACCTTTTCAATACAGGAATGGAAAAACTGCATGTAATAACCATGCAGTTGTACCTGGAAAAAAAAAATAAAAGAGTTGCAAACACTTGGATATAAGATACAAGAATTGGCCTGTGGTCGACAGAAGAGTCTCAGGACACATCAAGTCTGCAGCTTACCCAAAGCTTACTCCCAGTCTACAGTAATTTGTAAATCAGGGACTTCCTGCACCAGAGCTTGTATATTATATACAATAACTTTCATAGATTTTCTAGCTGCTTTAAGAACCCATGTAAAATTTACTATTTAAAATATCCCATGAGAAGTAATTAACACCTAAACTACACCACACGGAGCAACGTGTTCTTTTCTTGGGTTTGCAACCTGGAATCAGATGAATCTACTAAGCCTTTCTTGATTTTCTGCACAACACTCAGGATCTATAAAATCTTAAAAGGCTTTCTTATATCCTGTCATCATCTCTTTCTCCCACAGACAACTTCTTCCCAGTCTCAGTCTATGTTTTTAGTCATCTTTATGGTCCTCTATGCTTTTTTTGCAGTTTCACTATATAGACTTCTGAGACAGGAAAAACAGATTGTGTGTAGTATTTAAAATGTGAGTACATAACGTGTTTCTAGAGTGCCAGAAGTTTCTGTTTTCTTCTCTGTCCCTTTTATTAAATTCCTACTAATCCATTTGCTTTGTTGCATCTTATTGAGTATTAAACTGTTTCCACAAAATTGTTATAAACTTAGATTTTGTCTTTTAGTGCCAATATTCATCTTAGAAACTGAGCTTAGAGACCACCACTGGACGCATGTTAAAAAAAAAAAATCTTTATTTTTTTACAGGTGAATAACTTTTCCATTAAATTTGTCCTCACTTTGCCTCTCTTATGATGGCTGTTCAATGGAGATGATTATAAAGAAGCAGAGCAATATTTTTATGCTAGGTTTAGTCTCAGGATGCATTGGTAAGATAAATTCCCCAGACTTCTACAAATAATACACAGAAAATGTCAGAGAACATGTTAACAGAGAAGTGCTAAAAAAAATTAACAGCTGCAAGGTATGAAAGCCAGATGACAGACTTCAGAAAGATCCAAGGTAATAAAAACAAAACTTTGCTTAAATCTACTATTATCAGGGAATATTGGAGCATGGAAACTGCTGATTGTCCTTAAGAACTATATTGGCAATAATCCAAAACTACAAACTCATAAGTTTTACTTCAGCATTGTGCAAATTGAAGGGGAAATGGAAATCGAGTTAAGAGTACACAGATGAACGTACGATGCTGGCAAACTTTCATTGCTTTCCATAAAGAAATATTCCCTAAATATTCCCTAAAATACCTGAATTTTTCAAGCAAAAATTAAAAGAAAACCCAATTGTAGGAATTACAAGCTTTTAAAACTTCTACAATATAGAATTTTACTATTCCTAGCATTAAGAAGTTATCCAGTGTTTTCCCAGAATTAATAATAGGTTAAAAAATTAGAAGCATTAATTACATGAGAGCTAATAAAAAACTGATTTCCATGGGCTTTTGGTCTTACCTAACTTTAGCACATAGAGCCAAGACGGTTAGTTGTCTGCAGTCCCACTCTAGGTGACACAGAGAAATATATATATTCAGATAATGATTTATCATACAGAATCATAGGATCATAGAATAGTTAGGGTTGGAAAGGACTTGAGGATCATGTAGTTCCAATCACTCTACCATGGGCAGGGACACCTCGCACTAAACCAAGTTGCCCAAGGCTCTGTCCAGCCTGGCCTTGAACACCTCCAGGGATGGAGCATTCGCAACTCCATTGGGCAACCTATTCCAGTGCCTCACCACCCTCACTGTGAAGAACTTCTTCCTTATATCTAAATTAAACTTCCCCTGTTTAAGTTTAAACACATTACCCCATGTCCTACCACTAGAGTCCCTAATGAAGAGTCCCTCCCCAGCATCCTTGTAGGCTCACGTCAGATATTGGAAGGCTGCTATGAGCATTCCACGCAGTCTTCTCTTCTGCAGGCTGAAC
>NW_009939428.1:22412-23046 GCF_000696875.1 Nestor notabilis | reverse complement strand
TGAGGCGAGCGGCTGAGGCGCTTCGTGTGCGGGGGTCCCTGCTCAGCCCCCCTGTCACCACAGGCAGCCCCAGCCTTCCCGGTTTGGCGTTTTGAGGTTTATTTTGGTTGGGGTTTGTTGTTTGGTTGGTTTCCATTTTCCCCTCTGGAAAAAAGCCGGCGTTTATAATAGGAGAGCGGATTTAAGGGGTCAGAAGAAGAGGAATTGATCCTCTCCCCCAAAGATGCCACCTCCACCACGCACACGCATCCCTCTATCCTAACAACTCGGGTTTGTGAGCTTTAAACCTGTCGTGATTCAGGGTTGAGTGTTTCCACATCCACCGCTTCCATACCCCATAGCAACGCTGGACACCGCCTCTCGCATCCCTCCTGGCACAGCCCAAACTCCTAATGGGTTCTGATAACATCAACTCGCTCTCATTTGGCTTCTGCCCTTTCCAGTAGGTGCAGTTCTTGGATGTGCCAAGAGGCAGGCGGCTCACTAAACCTTCGGGCACTTGGTGCTCTTCTGGGAAGCCAGAGCCGAGTCTCCTCTCAGCCTCCTTTCTACCTCTTTGCTACCACCGTCCTGCCTCCTTTCAGCCTCCTTTCTACCTCCTTTCTACCTCCTTTCAGCCTCCTTTCTTCCTACT
>NW_009939428.1:20286-22271 GCF_000696875.1 Nestor notabilis | reverse complement strand
CCTTTCTACTTTCTACCTCTTTTCTACCTCCTTTCAGCCTCCTTTCTACCTCTTTTCTACCTCCTTTCAGCCGCCTTTCTACCTCCTTTCAACCTCTTTTCTACCTCCTCTCAGCCTCCTTTCTACCTCTTTTCTACCTCCTTTCAGCCTCCTTTCTACCTCTTTTCTACCTCCTTTCAGCCGCCTTTCTACCTCCTTTCTACCTTCTACCTCCTCTCAGCCTCCTTTCTACCTCTTTTTTCTACCTCCTTTCAGCCGCCTTTCTACCTCTTTTCTACCTTTGTATCTCCCTTCTGCCTCCTTTGTCTCCCTTCTGCCTCCTTTCTACCTCCCCTACTTTCTACCTCTTCTCCCCACCCCAAAACCATCCTACAACCCCGAGCCTGCTCATTTACAGTAGGTGTCCTTCAGATATCACTGCCTGACACTGAGCTTCCTCCCCCAGCAGCCCCCTTGGTGATTTGATTAAGGTGCCTCATAGCTGGAAGTCGATAGCAAAGCCTCTGCTCCCCGGACCACTGACACTAATTGTAATCCATTGCATCATTTTTACCCAGACCTGCAATTCTTTGTTGATCTTTCAGGTCTTTGCTTTAACAGTTGCTGTTTGTGCAGTTCGGCTGCCAGGAATGTTTACCCACTACCTGTCCACCAGCTGGCTGACCCCTTCCATCCCCTTGCCCCTCTAAAGAGGGTTTCATCAGATCCCATTAAAACCCAGGAGATTAAGACCCTACAAGGCCTCTGGAGCATTCGTGCCTCTTATCCTCGTGCATGTATTTTTCCCATGTTCACTGCAACACGCTCCTTAAACTTCTAAAAGGTTTTCAAGTGAACCATATGGAGAAGTATGCAGGCCCCAGATAAATCACAACACATCTCTTCTGCTGCTCTAGGTTATGAATATTGATCCCTTAGCATTATTCAATGCCTGGCCTTATCCCAAACCCATACATGGACTTAGTGCAGCTTTTAAATGTTAATAGCCTTTGTTTGTTGGGGTAGAGGAGCGTGGAGCTGTGATGTAAGGGCCATTTTAGTAAGGCAGGATTGATTGAGGCTGCAGGAGTTTCGCTGTTGACAGGAGTTTGTACAGGAAGATGGATCATATGCATTCAGTGATGCAGTCTCCCGACAAGAGCTTTCTGTGTTCAGAAATCATTGGCAGAGACACAGCTTTTCTTTATCAGTGTTGTAATTCCCTAACCCACCCTGCACCGGTGGAGGATGGCAGAGTGAAATGCAGGTAACCCTGCAAGAGAGCTGCAAGTGGGAAGTGCAGACCCGGGCATCAGTCAGATTGAAATGTAACAGATAAAGAGACCTTGGGGTCATGATAATCCCAAGGACGAGCAGAAGAAAGATGATAAAAGTGGATTTAGTGGTCCAAGAATTGAATTTGACAGAGCTTGACCCCCTGGAACCACGGGCTCAAACCCAGCAATGCATTCTTCAGCCTTTTGTTCCTCTTAAATAGGTAAATTACCTTCCAGGTGGCCTTCTGTGCAGTGGAGGTCCAGAAAATGCCTTGGCAGTTCACTCCTTCAGGGAGCCAGAGCCCATTTTATGCTGTAGAAGAAGTAAAAACTATTTTACTGGAATACTTGGCATATATAATTTCTGAGGAGCCATGAGGCATTTATAAAGACATTCACTCACTTTCTGCCTAAATGATTCACAGGGCCATAAAAAAGTTGGAAGAATCAGAGACACAGGATGTGCATGTGCATGTCCTTCATAAGAATAACACTGTCAAGAGAAACCAGCAATCATTAATCATTTCTGGGGAGGAATTTGAGCTCCTAAAGGAGAGCCATTCCCTTTGTTGTTTTCTTTGCTGTGCTACCTCTAATCTAGGAGCTTATCTGAGCTCCCCAAAGCTCACTCAGGGATTTACCTGAGCAGGTGAGGTGTTGCTGCATCTAGACAGTTAGCCACAACAGAGGGCTTATGCCAGTCTTCCCACTTCAACCAGTATCAAAAAT
>NW_009939428.1:16282-20255 GCF_000696875.1 Nestor notabilis | reverse complement strand
TCCTGCTGTAGTTGCCTTAACCGGCCTAAATTCCTGTAACGCTGATGTTCTTCAGCTCACACTACACTGCTGGAGCCCACATTCCTCCCTCTCTTCTTTGTCCTAATCACTCATTACTCTTGCTTTCATAACTCAGGATAAATATTATAGTATTAATGTAATCACAGTAGTAACGATTAGAGAGCGCATGAGCAAATAGTGCTTTGTGATATTTGCCAGCCTGAATCACCGCAGCATCTCCACAACAGTGTGCAAGCAAGGACTTGATTTTGTGGTGAGGTTGTGCCTGTGTGGAGCTACAAGTCTTTGTAAGGAGCTGTTGCTATAGTGGAGCCTTTAGCCTGGGCTGTGTGTCCTTCTCTGCAGCCAAAGAACACAGGACTATTGCGGTAGTTGGAGGTAACCTTCACTGAGTGTGTTCCCCAAGCGTGCCAGCTTGATTTTGTTTGTTTCTTCATGGCTCTGTGCAAATAGAATGGTGAGGACAGGACTACAGGAGGTCAGGGTTTTCTTGAGATGCAGCATGGACGTTACCGGCATAAATCTAACCGAGACTGAAATGGTTTTGGCCGGAATCTCTTCTGTTTACTCAATATTTCCATTTTTAACCAAAGTACTGCCTCAAACGGGGATGTGAATCATTGGTCTGAGTACAGGAGCTCCAAAAGACGAAATCCAAACATCACATCCAGTTCGAGCCAAGGATGCTTGGTTTGGGTCTGGGATCCATGGCTCATTTCCGATTCCCTGCCTGGTTTTCTTGGTGTGTTTTGGGTTGGAAGGGTTTCTCTTCGGTTGGTTGGTTTCTCACAAGGAAGTAGAAGGAAACAGCCTGCCTCACATCGGATCAACACTATTTTATGTGGTTCCAAGGGATGGATGCAGGAGTTAAGACCAACCCAGCACACGTGTATATGGATAACAGGAATAGCTTTTACTGGATTGCACAAGATAGAAATGAAACCTTTGGTGTTTCAACAGCTTCTTGGGAGGTGAAAAAAGAGTTAATAGCTCACCAGGAGTGATGTTTTGGCTTCTTCCTCTGGAATACGGAGTAGTAACTGTAATGGAAAGAGAACATTGAACTGGGCCGACCCTGGGCTTCTGTTCTACCAGGTAAAGAAGGGAAGAGTGAATAACCCTTCTTAAACAATGCTGTCTACCACCACCTAGTGGAAAGCACCACCTCGGGTTCCTCCACCTACTTGAATTCATCGTTTCTCTTGGGGAAAGTCAGGACTCGATTGCTGTTTCCCCCTCCCATTTTGTATGGAAATGGAGATAGTAACAAAAAAGTGATTTCTAAGAACTATTTCTGAACCTGAACAACCTGCTTCCTGCTCTGAGCTAAATCCTCACTTGTGTCATCAGCAAAAACAGAGGCAGGAAAACCCAAGGAGAATTCTATGAAGTTTAATTAGTGCAAAGTGCTCTTAATAGCAAATAGGGCTTTTGGTCCAAGGATCTCAGACTGCTTTGATCCAAGTACTCAAATTACCGAGGCTTCAGCCAGCGATCCAAGAGGCAGATGTACTGCTGTGCTTGCTGTACAGCGAGATAAATAGCAGGGGTTGCAAAGTTAGAGTTGCCTCAATTCACATCATAAATCAATAGGGGAGGAGGAGAAAAAAATCTGCATAGTTGCAGAATTATTGGATCCCTGCTGCTTATACCAAGATGGTTTTACCTCTGGTGGCTTTTGGAGAGAGGAGACCTTCCTTCACCTTTGTCGGTGCAAAATGTTGTGCAAACGGAGAGCAGATTCTGGCAGCCAGCACAGTACAAACAACCCAGAACAGGTTCCTGTGCTTCTTGCTGTAGGGTTGTTCAAACCACATTGGCCACATGTTTTCAGTGAACGCAGGGAAGGAAGAGTAAGAAAGAACACTTACAGTAACACTAACTCATCCAGACAGCTCATGCTTTGGATGGGAAACTAATTTTCTTGATGCTGTTATGTCTGGTACCTCAGGGGCTGTACCAAGTAGATGAGATTTAACTTGCTGAGTCAGGAGGAAGGCTTGTCTTTGGCAGAGGAAGGAGGAGATGGGCTTAGTCACCTCTCAGAGTTCATTCCCAGTCCTCTTTTCAAAAGCACAGCTCCTGAATATAGCTCTTTTTGGAGCAGGAGGGGGGCAGGAAAACAGCATGCATTTATCCTCCCTGTTCTCTTTTCCTGCCAGGTTCTCATTGCCAGTAGTGCTGAATTGCTGGAGCCACATCTCCTGACTCTGAGACGTTGTGGCAGCAGCAGAGGCACTGCAAGGAGCCCATGGTGACAGCTCCTGACATTTTTGCTGTGCTGGTGCACACTCACACTGGCGTTTTGCTTGTAGCTACCCATGGGATGAAGCCCACGTCGCTTGGAGAGACAGTCTCCAAGCAGGAGACAAGCTGGGTTTTGCCACCTCATGTCAAGTTCATGCGTGGCTCTTGTTCAAAGCTGTAGCAATAAATGGCAGGTTCCATTGACTGATGGGCATAGGCAAGACCAGCACTTCCTTCCACTGAAACTACTTCCAAAAGGATGTGGACTTGGCACACAGAATCAGTTTTAAGTCCATGAGAGGAATTTTATAGCACAGAATAAAACCCAGGTTTTCTTAAGCCACCTCCACTGGGAGTTCAAATGAAGGTCCTTTATGTTACAAGGAATAGGCAGCAGAACTCATATGGTTGCTTACTCATACCTCAGCAGAGAAGTGGTAGCAGAGGGAGAATTCCTGGTTTAGCCTTTCATCACTTAAACCCACTTACAAGCCATCTTGACAGAACAGCCACACACTGTTCAGGGAGGAAGGGTGGGCTTGGACTTTGTCATTACTTTTATCCACTATTGCTCCATGACTCTCTTAATTCCTGATGAGAGCTTGTAGTAACAAAACACAGGGATGTCAGGAGCAATAGGAAAAGCATTGCTGCAGAATCAACCTCCTCTAGCAAGTGGCCAAAGACAAAACAAATGAGCATGGTGCTGAGGCATGAGGTGGAATTAGGCAGCACAAGCCCTTTGCAGCTCTGCTGCTGAGATGGAAGTGTCCAAATCACACTGGGCAGACACTGGGGACCATCACTTACTCACAGGAGAAGAACAACTCAGGGGCAGGAGGGAGAACTGGGCCCAAACTAAAGCTCAATGGGCAACTCAAGAGCTGGAAGTTGTCTGTGGTAATACTTCTCAGTTCCTTCTTCCCTGACAGCTGAACTAACACTTGTCACAGGAGCACAAACCAGGCAATTATAGCAAGCATGGATGCCACAGGGCTGCACAGGCTCACTATTTATAGTTCCCTCCTGATGAAGCTTTCCCACTGTGCTGCTGCACACAGGTTAAGGTACAGTCCTTGCCTCGGAGGGCTCACAGTCTAAATAAAAACAGAGAGAAGAAGGATTAGCAACCCCTTTTATGCTGAGAGCCAAGCCTTGGAGATGAAAGGATGAAAAGGAAATCCACAGCAGAGCCTTGAACAATGAACTCCAACTTCTGCCTAGCAAATTGCCCTTTACTGTATTAACTCCTTCCCTGCCTGAAGTGCCACCTCTCCACAACTCATAATTAGTGTCAGCCAGTCTGATGCAGTGTCACTGAAGTGTTCTTGCAAGCTCTGGCTCATCTTGCCACTGTTTTAAAGTATTTTCCTTAACTATAGCAGAGCTGGGAGAAGGGATGTGTGCCTGCCCTTAGTCCCTCAGGAGACCTGGGCCCTGTTGACAGGGTGGGAAGCATCAGAGCAGGACAGCATCCTGGTGCACTGACCCTGCTAAAGGGTGAGAGCAGCCCTGAGAAGGACACGGGGGTGTTGGGTGAGGAGAAGCTCCCCATGACCCGGCTTCAGCGTGTGCTTGAGCCCAGAACCCCCCCATGTGCTGGGCTGCACCCCCAGAGCGTGAGCAGCAGCTCAGGGAGGGGATCCTGCCCCTCTGCTGTGCTCTGGGGAGCCCCCCCCTGCAGCACCACTACCACCATCGGGGA
>NW_009939428.1:0-16026 GCF_000696875.1 Nestor notabilis | reverse complement strand
TGGCAGGGGGTTGGAACTGGAGGAGCTTTAAGGTCCCTTCCAACTTTCCCTCCATCCCTCCTATGATAAGCTCCCAGAAGTGGAGCAGGCTCCCAGCTTCAAGCATTCAATGTCTCAGTGACTGCGGATACAAGTCAAAGAGCCTCCCTTGTTTCATGGGGAGGATTAAAACACAAGCTGTTTGTAAGTTGAACTTTGAAGTCTCATCTTAGCGATTTGAAATGCAGCCACCCAACAAAAAGAAACCTTGACAAATAGAGTTTTCTATATTTGAAGTTGGAGACCATGCACTGGCCCATTTTTAGGCATGTTACAATCCTGCCTCTGTTCTTGTGCAATAAAAGGCAGAAAGGATTCACTTGACCTGCAGGATCAAATGCAAAGAAAATAGGACATTGATCTGGGAAAGCAGCACCCAAAAGAGCAGTGGAGAAGTCATGCTGCGACATGAACTGTTGTGTTGAGAGACAAGAAGAATCACTGTGACTTTTTCTAATGACATACTAATGAAAACAGCTGCTAGAAAATTATATGGTGACGCTAATCAGTATTTGTAGGCTTCAGGACATGAGATCTTTCCCTTTACACTAAAGATACTACATGCTTAAAAGTAAGAAATAACCCTTGTGAGGTGATAAGGATGGAGCAGGATGTAAATGCTGCGTGCTGACAGGTCAGCAGGAGGGAGAGGAATTATTTGCCCTGGTAACAGCACATGGAAAAGATGGAAGCAGGGGGCAGGATGCATTTGCAAACATCTCATGTTCCCTAAACTCTTTACAGCCCCTCATTTGCTTTTGCAATATCCTCAAGTAGACAATTACCAATATATTCGTCTGTCATTTCCCTCCTTCAAGAAGCTGGGGAAGGAACCCAGAAGTCCTGACTGTGGATGTAGTCATTTCCCACCATCCCATCAGCAATCCCACATGTAACCACGCATTTCCCACTGACAAGGAAAGAAAGGTTCAAACCTTGCATGACAGGTTAACAGCATGATTTGCAGCAGTAGCTTAGATAAACGGTTGCAGGCATGGAAGACCAGCAGGCAGCTAATCCTTTAAAGACTTAAGAGCAGCTCCTACTTCAATCCAAGTAAATGTTTCACAATGAAATGAATTAGTGGTGACTAATGGGTTTTGTTCTCCTCCATTTGAACAGCCCTGACTGAAATGCTGATTCCTCCACAGAACTGAGGTGTTCAGTGCCAAAGCAGCTCCTTCACCAGAGCAGAAAGAGTCCTCTCAAAGAAGATTTGTCACAGTTTTGATCCTTCCTGTAATTGCAGAGAACTGGAAAAGCTCTGTATGGATTCACAGGCCTGTGTTACTGTCAGAGAGGCAAGCTCCAAAGTAGCCTTTATGCTGCTCCACAGATGAAGGCCAGCATCATGGCTTGGTATCCAGCAAGTGCAGCGGAGAGGAAGGAAGTGTTTGCTTCCTGATTCTTGTCGAAAGCAAGCTCTGTCCATACAGGCCACAAAACCAGACCTCCTAATAACTGCCTTACTTCCAATTAAAAGAATTTTCTTAACACCTTCCTAGATGAAAACAGTCAATGAAGTAACTTGGAATCAATCATTTCTGATCCACAATTAAGCATTTTACCCCTGAGATTTCCCCCCGCTTCCCTTACCCCTTGGCTCTGCCTCAGAATAAACGCAATTCTCTTGGGAGAGAGGAACCTCTCATGGCCCACTGAACTGTCTGGACTATTTTTAGTTAAACCCAGCATTCCTAAAAACCTCAAGCTGCTTGTGTGTTAAGGAAGGAGAAAGGAAATGCTGTGAACGTGCACATCCACATTTCATATTGGGAATGCACAACACAGAGCTCTAGGAAAAAGGCAAAGACCATTTCTTTTCACCAGGTAGAGAAGGCAGAAAATGAAGGCAGGACTGCAACATCCCCGAGCTGGAAGAGGCAAACCAAAGCTCTAAGTACAGTTTGCACTTACCTGCTAAACCGATGAGCTGCAGCTCCAGAGCACAGCGCAAGGAAAGTGCCAAGTGGGAAGGTGGGATCAGTCAAGGAGTCCTGGAGGTGCTTTACAGGTAGAGATCTTACTGGGAAGAGCAGGACAAACCCCCCCCAGAAGGGCTGGGAGAAAGCTCATGGAGTGGTATAGAACAGAACAGGAATCAACTAGGTTGGAAAATACCTTTAAGATTGTCAAGTCCAACCTTTACCCCAGGACTGCCAAATCCACCACTAACCCATGTCTAAGGGGAGGCAGAAGATGCAAGGGGCAGTTGTATGAATGGGCTGATACTTGGGATTTTAAAGGACGAGGAACAAGGAGGAGGAGTATAGGGAGAGCATGACAAAACTCATTTAGACCAGGGCATAAGTGGAGCACAGGACAAATGTGATTAGAAGGGACAGAACCTTTGTGCCGAGTCATTTCTTCCTGCCCTGCAGGGATTTTACGTTGTCTTTTACGCTAAGCAAAATCCATATTGCTGGAAGAGCACAGCGTGGCACTGAGCATCTCATGGCAAGTGTTGCTGGATTTGGCTAATTGCAGTTGACAGAAAGCATGAAACCCCGAGCACAGGGGCTGCTCTGAGAGCTCCTGCGTGATGGGCACCAGAGAAGCACCAGAGATGCTGCTGCAGATCGTGCTGTTTGTTCAAACAAAGCATTTGGTTTCCGGTTGTATTTATACCTCTGGGAGGTCGTAGCTCACTGAGTCATGACATTCTCTACTTTTCATTTCCACAGGTAGTTCATACAATCCCAGCCTGGTTTGGGTTGAAGGGACCTTAAAGCTCATCCAGTTCCAACCCCTGCCACAGGCAGGGACACCTTCCACTAGAGCAGGTTGCTCCAAGCCCCTGTGTCCAGCCTGGCCTTGAACACTGCCAGGGATGGGGCAGCCACAGCTTCTCTGGGCACCCTGTGCCAGCGCCTCAGCACCCTCACAGGGAAGAGCTTCTGCCTCGGAGCTCATCTCAATCTCCCCTCTGGCAGGTTAAAGCCATTCCCCTTGTCCTGTCCCTACAGGCCCTTGTCCAAAGCCCCTCTCCAGGTTTCCTGGAGCCCCTTTAGGCACTGGAGCTGCTCTAAGGTCTCTTTCCATCCAATTTTTGCTATGTGACATTGAAAGCCCCTTTCGGGCAGATATCCTTCTACAGGATCTCCCAACAAGAGCATTAGCCATGACCTTGCAGATCATAGAATCAACCAGGTTGGAAAAGACCTTTAAGCTTATCAAGTCCAACCATTCCCAGCAGTGCCAAGGCCACCACTAACCCCTGGCACTGAGGCCTCGGCTACACGGAGTGTGAGCACTTGCAGGGCCGGTGACTCCAGCCCTGCCCTGGGCAGGCTGTTTCAATGCCTGATGCAACACTGGATGCAGTGCTTGCTATAAACCCTCACTGTTACCAGCCTTGTCCAGTGCCTGAGTTGGCAGAGACCACTGCTGTGCTCTTCACACCATCTCTGGGAGCAAAGCCTCTCCAGAAAGCCCACTGTGTGGGCAGCATGTTGACTCCTTGGCTCTGCACTTGAATGTCACCACTTGGTACAAGTCTGGTGCCTGACTTCCCTTTGTGATGGAACCTGGCTCTGGAAGTGTTAGAAAATCAGTTACACACAGCATCTTTGAGCCAGGAGCCACTGGTGGCCATCCTTCCCAGCTGGTGGCATTTGCACCACCAACAGTGGTAAGGAGCTTCCTGCAGAGGAACATGCTCCATTCTGCCTTGGGGAGCACAATCTGCTGTTAACAACAAGCTATTGCAGATGAGGAGATAAGGAGCAGAGAATCACAGAGTCATGGAATCCCAGCCTGGTTTGGGTTGGAAAGGACCTTAAAGCTCCTCCAGTTCCAGCCCCCTGCCACAGGCAGGGACACCTTCCACTAGAGCAGGTTGCTCCAAGCCCCTGTGTCCAACCTGGCCTTGAACACTGCCAGGGACGGGGCAGCCACAGCTTCTCTGGGAAACTTGTGCTCATGTCATCTATTCACCTCCATGTTTCAAACAGTTTTGCTACTAAGAAAAGTATCCTCTGAGGGGATGATGCTTCAGAACTTCAGTTCACTCTGTTCACTCCAGTCATAAATCAATCACAGGATCAACTTAAAATGAGTCTTTGCTTTTATAAGTAATACACTGGGGGAACAATCTACCAGCTCAGGCCACAGGACTCCAGAATCACGTTTCCTAATGTCCTTCCAGCAACTTCATAGTATTAAATTAAGTGCATAATCATATAAACACACCACACAACAGCAATAGGAAAACATCACTGAGGACACATGAATTAAAGCACTCATAACCTAGAGAAAGCCTCAAATCAGGTGCCTGTTCTTTCTCCGGAGCTGCTGTGCATAATAACACTCCATTAAGCCACATAAATGCTGACTATTTTTTTCCCTGACACAGCTGCTTTGCCAAGTGCCTGGAATGGATGATGCTCAATAATGTTCAGTATTATCCTCATCCATCAGTGTTCAGCCAGAGCCTTATTTGTCATTCAAGCCTTGCTCTAGAACCAGAAGCTTCTCCTATTACCCTCAGCACTGTAGTCAGGCTGAGAACATTGGGGCTGTTGAGCCTGGAGAAGAGAAGCTGCTGGAGACCTCAGAGCAGCTTCCAGTGTCTGAAGGGGGCTACAAGGGTGCTGGAGAGGGACCTTCATCAGGGACTGGAGCAACAGGACAAGGGGTGATGGGTTCAAACTGAAACTGGGCAAGTTCAGGTTGGAGATAAGGCAGAAGCTCTTCCCTGTGAGGGTGCTGAGGCGCTGGCACAGGGTGCCCACAGAAGCTGTGGCTGCCCCATCCCTGGCAGTGTTGAAGGCCAGGTTGGACACAGGGGCTTGGAGCAACCTGCTCTAGTGGAAGGTGTCCCTGCCTGTGGGCAGGGGGTTGGAACTGGATGAGTTTTAAGGTCCCTTCCAACCCAAACCAGTTTGGGATTCTGTGGGTCAGGCAGTTCTCCTCAAACCCACAACTCCCAGGATTTTCCAGAAGGGACGAGAGGAGCAGAGCCACGAACTGTGGGATTTGGCAGCAGCATCTGCCAGGTGAAGGGAAGGATACAGCTCCGCACTCAGGTGCTCGGGCAAGGCAGCAGGAGCCCAACCAGCCATGGAGCTCCTGCAGCAGGTCCCCAGCGTGGCAGGAGTGGGAGGAACATTGAAAAGATCCTTTAGTATTGGATCAGCACCAAAACGACAGCTCCGTTCTGGAGGAAAGCTTCATCCTTGCACGGTGCTTTACACAGAAAAGGGCTGACACACTGACTGCACTCAGATCTACAGCAGAGCAACACCACTGCTACAGCATGGCCCAGGCTTGGAGAAACAAGATGTTTCGCAGTAAAGTCTTCCAATCTCTTGAAATAAAGGGAAACTCATGCTATTTTGCAAGAGAAAATGGAATCCTGGCTATTAGCTACACTACAGCTAGACAGTTAATGACATTAGAACATCTAGAGACTTACACTCTGCAGGACAACCCTGCTTAGAATGTAGTATATCAACTCAAAGAATGAAATCATCTGGATCTCCATTCTTCCAGTGCTCAACAGACCTTCTTTCTTCCCAAAAAATGCCTCCTTTTTTCCACATTAGATATAAAACAATCCCTGTAGAGAGGAAAATTTCCCTGGGGCCATCCCTCATACAGACAACCCTGTGAGCATTAGGGCAGGGGTTGCTCTTCCTTCTCCACTGCACTGCCAGAGGCCTTTGCTTCTGTCAAATGAAACAGAAATGAATTAATTCCCTTCCCTCCAGTCCCCTTTTCATTATCATTAAGCATTTACTTCTCCTTCTTAGTCAACCACAAGGCTTCTCAACTTCCTGCATCTTACCAGCCCCACTTGAAAGCATCTTCTTCCTCCCCCTTTTCTTTCTCCATCTAAACTTCCCTTCCACTTCCTCTCCCCTTTTCCCAAATCCCACAGTTTTGTCCCCTAATAGAGGCTGATTCAAGGCTTTGCGTCAGCAGCTGCCCACGTGGCCAGACCCAGCATTAATGGACACGGTTCAGCTGCTCCCAGGCACGATGTGACAACATCTGGGAAGCGTCAGGAACACGACAGGGCCGGTGTGACGCAGCAGGGAACGTGCAGAGCCAGAAAGGGAGATCTGGGATTCAGTTATTCCTCAGGATTCAGCACACAGGGACACACACAGACCAATCGAGTCAAACGAGGGGAAGAGATGGAGGTTAAAAAAAGGTCTTGGCTCAGGCTTTGGGTTTAATCTGGAACGTTGGAGGAGGAAAACAGGCAATTTTAAGAGTACTTTCAGGGCAAGGTGTTCATTCAGCGCTGTTCCCATTTTGACAGCTCCACAGACCTGCTCTGCACCAACAGTGATACTGCTCTTCCATCAAAAATGATGAGACAAACCTGACAGTTCTGGAAAGCCAGGACCAGCCTGCAAGCTGTATCCAAACAGACACTGCTCCTGCTACATCACACAGCAAAAGGAACAGGGTGTTTGAACCCCAAACCAAAGCAAACTGAAGCAGCACATTCTCCAGCCATACCAGAGCACCCTGGATTGCTGCACCAGGGAGAGTAATCCCAGCTCAGCACAGGGTCCCGGAGAGCACATGGAGCTGTTGGAAGCTGCTGGCTCAGCAAAGCCTGCAGGGACTGCAACAGCAGATTCAGCTAAAGCCTTAATCTGGCTGCCCCAAACAGCTTTTGGTGCACACCGAGATCTGTGAATGTGGAAGAGACAAGCTTATGATTTGTACACAGAATAGAGTGAAGTTTATTCATATTAAATACATTTTACTTGCATCACTACTTGTCACATATTTGTTCCCCAGGACACCGAGTTCATTCCCACTTCAGGAGAAAGGCTGTTTTTACTTGACATAAACTAGAGCTACTCATCTGTTTTCCCTGAATAACCTATTACTGAAGCTGGCAAAACAATATAAATGGGATTTATTCACTACAAATTATATAGAGATTTTCTTTTTACTGTGCACAGCTTATTATCTAGATGAGGGCAAAATGCTTCCACACACAGAGCCAGCCAGCTGGAATTCAAGCATCTCCAGCAGCCACACTAGTCAAACCCAAGATGTTTGCTATTTAGACACTCGAGTCCTGCTCTAAATTCCAGTCCATCTCCCTGTATCCTTTTGTTTACCACAAGCAAAACCCAACAACAACCTTTGTAAAGGATAAGCAGATTTTGCCAAATTAACACTGGTGTGGGACAAAGCTTTCTCCTGAAGCATGGGTCTGCTGAGTACATGAGCTTGGTCCATCTGATGAGGGGTTGTGTAGCAAATGCACTATGTGTAGATGATCTCAGGCGCAGTTTTCCCCCTGACTTTTGTTAACTCCCGACAAGCACAGGACAAGTAGTTTGGAAGCATTTCTGATGGACAGAGAACAGAAGGAGAATTGAGATATGGGGTTTGTCTGCAAAGGGAAACCTAACGACAGCCACAAGCTCGCTGAAAACTAAAGTAAACTCTGTAAAACAGTTAAAAAAGGCTCAAGTCTCTTTGCTGCTGCTGAGACTGGCTCATCTATTTTGGGAAGAGGGCTAGAATTTGCCTTGCCCAAGGAGAGGTTCTTACAAGCAACCAGCATCATGTAACCAACAAGAGGAAAACCACCCTAAATCCCATGTTCTTCTCACCTGATGGTGAATCCTGAAACCTGCCACACCAGGAACTGGTGTCTCACAAGTGATTAACTTCATCTACAGCCCTCTCTGATCGCCAGGGTAACTAACAGCTCTTAGTGCCAGCCTAAGTACAATGGGGTTACATCCACTGCTCAGTCATCAAAGTCCGGGATGTCGTCGTAGGAGTAGCCCCG
This sequence comes from Nestor notabilis, assembly GCF_000696875.1. Taxonomy (NCBI): domain Eukaryota; kingdom Metazoa; phylum Chordata; class Aves; order Psittaciformes; family Psittacidae; genus Nestor; species Nestor notabilis. Next base: position 8,216 of record NW_009939428.1, on the reverse strand, counting down.
GTAGCCTTTGGAGGCGTAGTAAGCAATGCGCAGGTGGTAGAAGCCTGGGAGGAACACGAGGATCCCAATGATGAGCACAGGGATAGCACGGTCTGTTCCCTGCATGGAGAGAGACACAAGTGGTAAGAAGGGATCTGTACGGGGGAATCATTCCTTTGTTTTAATTATTCATCCCTAAGGTGTAGCTGGCAAAAAACCCCCTCCAAAACTCATCTTAAATGAGAAATATCTCTGTTTTCACCAGGATGAGCTCTAAATCCTCTCCTCCTTGCTACAGGAAGCCCTCAGCTGAACTTCTTTAGATCAGAGGGGTGGTTCCTCCTAACACAATGAACAAACCAGCTCCACCTGTGCCTGGACCGTGCCTGATTACAGCCCAAACGCTGCTGCTCCCAGTGATAAGCAGCAGCTGCCAACTGTAAAGCAGTTCCAGAGGCACAAGGTAAAAGGAGAAGTGTGCCATGGAGCACTCAGAACAGTCATAAACACAGAGAGGAAAAAAGCAGTGCTGTGGCCTGTGTGGAGGTCTGGTATCTCCTACACAAGAGCACTGATCCCAGGACAAAGTTGAGCTCTGCAGGGATGCAGCATGAAAATGAAACTGTACCCCAGGGAGGGCAGGGTTTCTCTGGCACATCCCCAATTCAGCTCTGAATCTGCTCCAGACTTGCTAACTGAAGGCATCAGAGGGCTCTGCTGCCAGGGACACGAGGCTGCAGCCAGCAAACACCAGCAGGGTGGTGGAGGGAGGGGTGAGGTCTGCCTTTTGCTTTCAGTTTCTACACTGAATATAGTAGATTCATGGCAGGCTTTGAGGAATGAGTGATGCAAAACTCGGATCAGAAGTGCCCTCACTTACGCCTTTGCTAATGTATCCAGCCAGGAGGAGGGCTCCTATGATAATCAGGAAGGTCCCAATCATGAAGAGCACAACCGCCAATGCAATTGCCTTGTAGGGGATTTTTGGTGGGCTCTTCTTGAACTGCATGGAAAGAACCACAAATGTGAAAGAGCTTGACTCAGCACAGCCTCCCCCCGCCCATGGCAGAGGTGTGAATCCCACAGGAAGCAGACTGACACAGAACAGAGTGCTGCAAGGAATCCTTGCTGAGCTGGGGGTTACACCCTCACTGCCCAAACTGCTCCCCAGTCCTCACCTCCCTCCTAAGAAACCCATTTGACCCCATTAAAGCAGCTGCCTTCTTCCCAGTTGAGCTCTACAGGGCCTCCAGCAGGAGAAGGGTTGAAGCAGTGGCTTGCAGCTTACTTCATGGAGTGCTTGGAATGGACCTTAATCATCCAGTTCCAACCCCTGAGCCGAGGCTGCTCAACTGGAGACAAACAAAACCACAGCCTCTCCTGCCTGTGCAAAGCTGGAGCAGCCTCTCCTAGTAGTTCACAGTCGGAGGAGCAGCAGAAAGAGGTTTCCTTCCCCACTTCTTACCTGCAGGTCAATATATCCATCATCAGTGCTGGAGAGCTTGGAATATTTGACTTTGCTACTGGGAATCCCAGCAGTCAGGTTTGTACGTGATGGCATCATTCCAAGGAAGCCTGAGCCTCAGCTAAAGCCTGGAAACAAAGAGAAATAGAGAAAATGAAATCAGATCAAACTGGTGATAGAGTCTGAGACATGGATCGAGTGTCTTAAGAGGAACAAGCCTGCACCGACCAAAAGGCATCTTTGTCCTTGTTCATAAATTAAATAATTTCAAATAAAGCCTTGTATTTAAGCCTAAATGGGTGCTGAGGCGCTGGCACAGGGTGCCCAGAGAAGCTGTGGCTGCCCCATCCCTGGCAGTGTTCAAGGCCAGGTTGGACACAGGGGCTTGGAGCAACCTGCTCTAGTGGAAGGTGTCCCTGCCCGTGGCAGGGGTTAGGACTGGATGAGCTTTAAGGTCCCTTTAAGCCCAACTGGTCTGGGATTCTAAACCACAGAAGCACAGCAACAGGGTGTGAAAGCCAAGTCGAACTAAGGTAGAACTGGTGTTTAAAGCAAGACAGACATTCCAGACCAGTGCGCAGTGTCTAAAGCAGCTCATTTCACAAGGAGATGGCACTTCCAGCAGGGAGACGGCTGAGCTCCAGCTATTTCTAAACAGGGACCCGAGCAAACAAACCCAAAGCAGAACTGAACAAAGCAGCTTTTCAAGCAGCCGGATGTTTTGCAATAGATCCATTTTGGGAAAGAAAAACCACTGGAAACGAGAATGAAACGGAGCTGTCATTGCCCAGACTCCGGGGGAGCGTGACGAGGGGATGCAGCGGTCAGGGGATGAGGTAACCAGCAAGGAGCTGAAATCCAAGGTCACAGAGGAGGGAACATCAGGGCAGAGCTTCATCCAGCCACACCAGGGCCATACCCTGCAATCTCCCCTGGTTGTGGAGCCAACCCTGTGGTTTCACTGCATCCACCCTCTCCTGCAGCCTGAGTGCTCCAGGCCTGGAGCTGGGCTGTGGATACATCCCTGAGCCACCACAGAGCTCCATCACAGCAGGAGCTGTGCACTGTGGGTCCCACAAGGGAGGTGGAAAATCAGCTTTCCAATTTGCTGAGAAAGGAACCACACGTGCAGATCCCAACTGTCCCAACGGGAAGGGACGAAGCTGATTTATTCCAAACCACTGTCTGGCATCTGAGGTAACAGCATCTCCTCAAAACATTCAGTCTGCACTTGAACTGAAAGTCCTTTGTCTGCCTCTTGCTAATTGCTGGCACATCCCCTGCCATCAGGTTTGTTCCTCCTCCAGTAAGTCTGACACTTATAAAACCCCAACACACTCTGATCTTGAACCCCACGGTTGTACCTTTAACTGGACCTTTTTGCCCCTTTTTTGTAACAAAATCAAGCACAGACAAAACACTTTTAGCCCCATCGATAGGGGAAGTACCACCCTTATCACTGGTGGTAGCACTGGCATCCTCTGCTCCACACACATCAGGTCACAGACCTCAAATACCTCCCCGGCCTCCCACCTCCCCAGGGGTTCATGTGCAGGGTGGGGGAAGAAGCCAAAAGAAATCAGCACATCTGATGGGTCAGATTTCCCAATTCAGCCCCATTTTATTCCCATGTACCACGAGACTGGGACTGACTGTCCCATTATTTCCCAGGCTGATGGCTTCCCAGGAATTCTTTCCAATCTACACTTGTAGAAATTGTCCTGCCCTTCCCATTACATTGCCAACAAGAAAGAGGATATTAAGGATGGATGAAAGAAACCAAACCTCTTTCAGACTTTATGTTTAAGAACCAGGCCCAAGCCCACTAAGCTTCACTCCCCTTGTGCTCTACATCGGTTCAACACCACAAACAAGCTCGTTGCTGTGTGCTTTAAGAGGAAAATAAAGGATGAATCACGATTTTACCTCTAACACTATGTGCTACCATCCAAATAAGAGCACTCTCCTTCTGCCCAGGAATAAGGAAGGAAGAGGACGGCGCTTCTCATCCTTTCAGAGCTCAAACCTTGCACTTAACACTCGACTCCTCCTCCAGCCCCAAAATGGTTTCTCTGCTGCTGAGCAGGAAGCTCCCAGCACCACTGAGACCCCCCCGAGCTGCACCCGCTGCCCCAGGACATGGATAAAGCCAGGTACCTGCTGCTCAATCCCATCTCTCCGCTGCTGCCGCTTCACTTCCGCGCTGCCCCGGCCCCACAGCAACCCAGGAAGTTTATTCTTGATGACGGTCATTTCCTTCCAGGTTATGGCACAGCCTCTCGCTGGCTCAGCTCCAAGGGCTTATTTCCAGGCTCACGCTCCAGATGGGAAGCTGGAATGACAGTTCCTCGGCAGGGTTCCTCGGAGCAGGTCCTGCTCGCCAGGCCCATGTCCTGCAGGAGCTAAACTGTCACCTCAGAGCTGCAGTTGTGGATGGTTTGTGAAGTGGCACCTCCGTACCCATCACTCCTGCATGTGCCTTAAAGTAAAGGTGATTTTCTGCAGGTTGTAATTCAACTGTCAGAGCCAGCACAGAGCTCCATCAGGGCTGAGGATGTGACAGAAGCTGTAGCCAGGGAATTACATCCAGGACCTGGAATATTAACCCATCAGAGGACACAGAGCCATGGCTGTGCCTCCTGAGAACAAGGGAACTGCAGGAAACACCCTGCTTCCAATTCCTGTCATTTAATGGATTTAGAGCCTGGAAAAAATTTCCTTCAGTTTCCAAGAATTTTCCCTCCCCCTTTTCTTATTTCTTTTCTCCTTGGTGAGAAACTCTAAATACACGTGAACTTCAAAAGCTGCTTCGAACATGAAGAAACACACAGAACATTTACTAACCCTCCCCAGCTTCCTTCTGCTTTATTTGAAAGGGAACATCATTTGGGAATGGCAAAGTAAACATGGAGCTTCCTTCAGGATTTATCCAGAAAGCAGACACAGCACGAGTCAAACGTTACGCGCGTAGATGTTGATGTTAAAGGATGGTTCTTACAACATGAAGCTTCTCCATTTGATCATCACAGCTGTAAACAGGCAGTTAAAGCCTCTGGCTTGGTTTTCCTGTGTTTGTGAGTAGGACAGCACAAGGAAGAGGTTGTTAACCCCCACTGCACCAAAAAGAATCTGCTTCAATCACTATCCCAGAGTCACAAACACCCCTGAAACCCAGAATCCTTCCCTGGTTCAACATCAAACCCTTGATTCTTCACCAGTGTACGTGTTTACTTGCTGCACTGTGGATACAACATTGATCCAAGCTGAGAAGGGACACATCTGGAGGGGAAAAAGTGCTTCCTGGTTATTTAAGGTTATTATACTCCAGCATTCCAGGCAGTAACTCAGCAGTTGCTGACTTGAAGGGAACTAAAATCTTACTTAAAGGATCTTTTCTTAAAGGAACTGAGTGAATCAGTGAGCTAAGAAAGTTCAAGGGAAAAAATGGAGTATGGACACATGAGAAAGCTCCATGTGGAAGCTGAAAACCAGACTGAGAGCCATGTGCACAGCAGCAAACCAGAGTCAACACTGTCTCTGCTACTAAAGCAGTGCTGCCACTGAGCAGGAATTGAGGGCAAAGGCACTAAAAGCACATCCTCAGCTTCCAGCAGGGCTGAGTTTGTGAGCCAATAGCCAGCCCCATCACCCTGACACAGCAGAATTCGTTTCCCTATCAGCACTGCCCCCTTGTGAAATGCTCCTGCTAACTCAACTGGGCTTTCAAGCAGTTAATGCTCAGGATACTCTTGATTTGCAACTAGTGGGAAGCACACAGCCTCTCAAAGGAGGATACCCGCAGCACTGTGGAGCCTGAGTGTTATTCACTTCAAGTCAACAGAATCGCTGTTGTTCGTGATGAAGCGGATTCACTCCAGTTCGAGGGTGAGGATTGATGGTGAGCTCGCAGCTATACAGTAACCAAAGAAAAAGCCTGAAACTGTCCCCAAATCTTGTGCTTCAGGATCAAACCTTTAGAGTGAAAGACCTGTAAAACCTTTTGTCTTAACAATAAGCATGATCACAAACACCTCCAAGTGTGCTACATGAGCACTAGGAGCATGCAAGGACAGAGGCACCAAGGGACTGCAGTGACAGCTCCAGCCCTCTGCTAGAGGCAGCTCTGGAATCTGCTGAAGTGTTCCAAGGAAAAGCCATTTCACAAACCTCTGCTTAGAGGGAACATGGGAGACAAATCAGTCATTCAAAGTGTAACCATGTCACTTCAACAGTAAAGTCATCAGAAGCTGGCAACTCCAATGCAAGAAAACCCCCCCAAGCTGGCCCCTTGCAGTGCCTTTGAAAAAGGAATGAAGCAGGAACATTCACAGTTGGACAAGTGTGGATTCATCCACCCCACATTTAAACAGGATAAACCCTTGAAATTAGACTCTTTATTTCCAAGTTGCAGTTGGAATATCAGGCTTCAAAAAGAAATGGATCAAGTAAGGTCAAATAAACTTGTGGCATAACTGAAGAGCAGCCCTAGTCCACAGGTGAAACTCCAGGAAACATCACCTTTACTCGAGTTAAATATTGCACCCCTTCTCTAAGCCAAGGAGTAAGTTACTTCACCTTCAGACAGCATCTAAGAAGTTACTGCAAGTAGAGGAATACACTAGAAAAAAAACAGAAATTTCCTATTTCCAACGAGAGCAGCAGAGCAGAAGAGGAAGGTAAAAAGTATTTACAAAGGTATCTACACAACAGGCCTAACAGTGCTCGTACGACGCTCCAACGCACTGGAACTGCTACCACCACCACCACTTCCTTCTCCAGGCTGTGCCCTCACCCCTCAGTCCTGCTCCAGTTAAGAACCTTCCTGTTGGTCTTCGATCTTTGGAGCCAGGTAGTATTTTAAGTGTCCCATATCAGCAATCTTGTACTCCACAACTGGGAAAAAGAAAAAGAAACAGCGTTTTCCTCAGAAAAGCCATTGTCAGAAGTTCTTAAAGCTGTTGCAGCAGCAGCATTCTCAAGCAGAGCTGCTTCTACTTACCAAGAGGAACATCTGCAGACATGCTGAGTGTGACTGTAGGTGACAGGGGAGTGGCTTTGGTGAAGAAGTTCAGGTACCTCAGCGCGAAGGTCAGCTGCACTGGCTCGTTCATCTCTATTGTAACCTAGAAAAGCAGGTCAGACTCCAGCTAGTGTCACCAGCAGCATGTTCCCTCAAGCCTCTCAAGTAACTCGGGCACTCTGAGGTGGGCAGGGCTGTTCCCCACCCTGCTGAGCCCTGCTTGTGGGTCCCAGCAGCCAGGACCTCAAGTTCGCATCAATTTGTGGACTCTAATCTATAAACCAGAGAAATAACAATGTGATCCCCCAGCTTTAGCCCCCAGAAGGCGAGGGAATTAGTTGTATTAGCAGAAACCTCAAACACTGAGGACACCACAGGAACTGCGAGCACTAAACTTACAGCTTCTTCCTCTTTATCCACATTGCTGGTCTGGGACAGCTTGATGTTGCCGTTGCCCAGCTCCCCATTAGCCGAGAACTTCACCCCATCTTTGGCACAGGAGATGACAACGGCATCGCCAATGTAGCTGAGGTCTCTGCAGATGCGGGCGAACTCAGCAGAAGGCATTTTCACTACACAACTGTATTCCTGTTCCTACAAAGGAAGAGTCACAGTTAAAACTGCTACCAAGGAGCCTGGTGTAGTCACTGACCTTGAGTTTGGTCTTCCCAAAGCTCAAGTCCAGGCATGAACATGGGAAAACACCTGTGTCTAAGACATAGAGTCAATCGTTAGAACTGCTACTCACTGGAATTCCAAGCTGCTCCACATCAAGATCCATCAGCTTCATCTCATAGTCAGAAACCTTCTCCTGATCTAAAAAAAATAAGCATATTTTGACCAAGTGTTTCTGAGAAGTTGTCATCCTGAGTCTAAGTGTTGTCCCTTCTCCTCCCTCCCCTGGCAAATAAAACCAGCTCAATTATAACCATAAAATCCACCTTGTTTCATTAGAGCTAGAAATCAGAAAGTGACCCAACGGCCTCTTGTAAGGGGACAGGAAGCCACCAAGGACATCTGTATGGGACCTAAGGAAGAATCTTTCTCTTATGAAGAAAGTACTGTCACAGCAGCCTTCCAGTATCTGATGGGGGCTACAAGGATGCTGGAAACCTTTCATAAGGGACTGTAGTGATGGGACATAGGTGATGGGTTCAAACTGAAACAGGGGATGTTCAGGTTGGAGATAAGGCAGAAGCTCTTCCCTGTGAGGGTGCTGAGGTGCTGGCACAGGGTGCCCAGAGAAGCTGTGGCTGCCCCATCCCTGGCAGTGTTCAAGGCCAGGTTGGACACAGGGGCTTGGAGCAACCTGCTCTAGTGGAAGGTGTCCCTGCCCATGGCAGGAGATTTGAAATGGATGAGTTTTAAGGTCCCTTCCAACTCAAACCACTCCATGATTCTAAGCTGACACAAACTTATGCCCCCAGACTGTTTCAGGAGTTTAATTCTCAGGTGACCCCTCCCACTCCTCAAGCATTTCTTGTCATCTCCTCCCCCCTCTTCAATCTGGTGGTTTATTAAGACTACCTAAAGACACTGCGGCAACATTCTCAAACCTAACACTCACTTGGTGCTTCAAACACTAGCGCCAACGTATCCGCATTGTCTTCTGCTCTCAGAGTGATGATGTCTTCATTCCCAGCACATTTCAGTATCTTGGACATGCTACATGGGCAGAGAAAGGACGTTACTCCGGGATTACAAACAGGAACAGCCCATTACAGCGTGAGGACAGGGCTGGGGGGGGGGCGG
>NW_009939427.1:0-12172 GCF_000696875.1 Nestor notabilis | reverse complement strand
TCCTTTCCAACCCTAAGTATTCTATGATTTCTCCCCTTCTCCAGCATCCCTAGGGAAGAGTATTCAAGAGTTACGCTTCTGGGCTGCTGGAAAGCTTTCTCTAAATTTTCCTGTTCGGATCTGTTTCTGAACTCATTCAACCACTGTGCTTCATGCATGGATTTATAGGTTGTTGCTGGCCAGAGTCTTGCGAAGGACTTCATTTTACCTGAACTTTCTTCTTTATATCTACTGGAAATTCCATACCTCACGTCTTAATAGTGAATTTGCCATTTATGTCTTGTATTCATCTTGTCACTGACTGTGTATACCCAGCCCTCTTCCTCTTCTGTCACTTGCAGTTGCCAAGACTCTGGTTTATGTCAGAGCCCTAAATATTCTCACATTCCTTCCTGTCCTAGGTTCAGCTACAGCAGTCATTTTTTCTCCTCCTTAGTAGCTGGTGCAGTGCTGTGTTTTTGACTTTCAGTCTGGGAACAATGCTGATAACACCCATGTTTTTAGTTGTTGCTAAGTAATGTTTACTCTGACCAAGGACTTTCTCAGTCTCATGCTTTGCCAGGGAGGAGGGGAAGCCAGGAGGAAGCAGAGGCAGGACACCTGACCCAAACTGGCCAAAGGGCTATTCCATACCACAGCACGTCATGCCCAGTATATAAACTGGGGGGAGTTACCCAGAAGGCCCAGATCGCTGCTCAGGTCGGGCTGGGTATCGGTCGGCGGGTGGTGAGCGGTTGTGTCCTTTTCCCTTGTTATTCCTCTTATCATTATTATTGGTAGCAGTAGTGGTTTGTATTATACCTTAGTTACTGGAGAGCTGTTATCTCAACCCGTGGGAGTTACATTCCTTCGATTCTCCTCCCCATCCCTCCGGGAGCGGGGGGAGGAAGGAAAAGGGGGGGGAGTGAGCGAGCGGCTGCGTGGTTCCAAGTTGCCGGGTGGGCTTGAACCACGACACTTCCTTTCATATTCTTATTTCAGCACTTAAGCTCTGCTGTTCTTTCTGTGCAAAATTTCTGGTTATGGATGATAGGACCTTATTTTGTGTTACAAACTGGTAGTCCATGGCAGTTCAAATAAGCAGTAACATTTTCTTACTTTAACATTCAGAGTGAGTGTAGAATTCAAAACAAGCAGAGAGTTGTCTTATGTACAGTTTTCCCAATGTGGATTATCTGTATGTTTACATGTGGAATATTCATATAGACACATGTGTGTCTCAGGTATTTATTGAATATTGGATTATGAAAGCAGTATGAAAAGTCACAAATCTTGGATTACATAAAGCAGCTTATGAGGAGAGAAAACAATTAACTAATTCTGTTGTTCTCATTATTATGGTGGTGTTTTTTCTTCCCTTCCCCCACAATTTTTGATGCATTATTTCTGAAAATTACTATGGTTTGTGATTCGAGGTATAACAACTCAGTAACTTCTTTCTGCTTGAAACTATGTCCTTAGTCTTTTAATACCTGGGTAAGTTCTTTTTCTGAGTTCTGTAGTACCAGTAGTTCAAATCCTGGCAGATCTGGACTTCTGAGAAATCACTTCGGAAGAACTCAATGGCAGTGCACTCTTCTGGCTAGGAAAACAGGCTTTCTACAAGAAATTTCTCATTCCTGACAACATTGGGGCAGAGGGGCTCAAAGATGAGCCCACTTGCACTCTAGACTCTGACCCAGTGGTCTAAATCGCTTACAAATAATGCGAGTGTCTCAAAATTATGAACCATTCTGCCTTGTCACAACATCTTGTATTCCATGTTTTATAGAAGAAAAAAAAACCCTGCATTGGAAATGTGGGATGATCAAACATTCCCAAGTGTGTGTTCACCTAGGAAGGAACGGTGCCCTACTACCATGAATCCAACTTTATGATCATTGAGGTGTGGTGAAATTATAAGTAATATTTAGAAAAACCTAAGAATCACAGTATATTTCTTTATGTTGTAACCAAGTATCGTGTACCTTTAAAAAGAAAGAGATTTCTTTTTTGTATAAATCTCTCACTGAATCAAGGCTATTATTAACTGCCTCAAGGCCAGTGTAATCCTGAGAAGCTACTCTGTTTTAATACCCTTTCTGTTATTGTTCCTCTAATAAGAGTGTCTGTAAGTGTTTCAATTAAAGTGAGTTTGTGGTAGGGTTTTTTTTATTTCATGGATAGCCACCCACAACAAAACATGACTTCCCTTCATGCTGCAGGTTTTCAATCAACTTTTCATGAAAGTAGCTTTTGGCTAATGTGGAAATCTTACTATCTGTAATTCCAAGAGTAAAGCTGAGAGACTTCATCACATTGTTAGTCTTTGCCTGAAAATAAATTTTCCTTTTCCCGCTTTACCAGCGTACCGTTATGCTCATCTTTGCCCCCCAAATTGATTACCTCTTTTCTTGAGGAAGTCTAGGTGTATTTTTCATCACCAGCATCGTATTTCTTCCAGCATGTGCACCAGCTTTGAGTTTCTTATTTCTTATGATGTTACCTCATAGGAAGTTCTGTTTTTTTAGTGAAAGAAATCTGTGTGCTCTTGAAGTAATGGAGTGCTATTTACACCTTAATTCAAGGCTGATGTTGGATGTCTAGTGGGTTAATATACCACCTTCTGGCCACAGAGGTGCTTTCCCAAATGCTACCAATGTATGCAGGTGTATTTGTTTTGTTTAGTTTAAGTAGTGCCATTATTAGGCTATGGACATAGGAATAAGATAACAGAACCCTGCAGTGTCCCTCTCAACAGATCTTGTTTATAAATGACAGTAAAAAAAGACAGTGAGAACATGTAGCAATTCTGGATTTAAAAAATTATATTTGACATGGTTGAAGAAACAGTGAAAGAATTGACCAGGGTTTTTTTTTCTGCCTCACTAAGGTTATCTGATAGTCCTTCTCTTGTCATGTCTCTCTTCACATGTCAGACTTTTGGGAAACTAAGAATGTCAGGATTTCTCTCTAATGGGAAGTCTAGATGTCAAGCTGGTAGTAGATCATTCGGTAGCAGATCTGTCACCAGTTACGTATAAAGTCTAGTTTACATATTTTTGGTTCTTTAAAATGTTAGTGTACTTAATAAATTCAAGTTTCCCTATTGCATCATCAGAACAAGTACTATTTTTTAAGTAGTTCATAATCCCAAAAGTTAGGTGTGCCTATGTGCAGCGTTTTGTTAATATGAGTACAGTTGATTTTAATGTTTGGTTTTAGTTGTGGGGTTTTTTTAAGTTTCCTTTGCACAGCTGTGTTCATTATGCTTTTTTTTTTACTAAGTTATTTATAATAAAATTCAGAACTTATGATGAAGAATATTTTTTAATAATATCTTGGTAAGTGGGAAGGAGGAAATAAATGTGAAGACCTGGGTCATATAGACAATTCCTGTTGTCGTAACTTAGACAGTGGTTTGTGATGAAGTTGCTGATGCATGGCTGAAGAAGTTAGTACCCAAACTATATGTTTCCAAAACAGATTTTAACTATGGGTACAGTACAGAACATACAATATACAGAGTAAAAGTTGGCCCAAATCACTCATGTTCTGGAGTTTATGAGGAAAAAAGTTAAAAAAAAAAAAAAGAGGGAAGAACAGAATTACGAGAGCATATTTAAGAGAGAAGGTTAAAAATAGAATTTGTGTTTTTCACAGCATATATAGTAAATGAAGGATAATAGTTTAAGGTTGGGGGGGGGTTATATGCCGAATAAAGTGTAGATGTATTTACCTAATGCTGTTGGGATTAACTTTCCATTATGAGGCAGTAGCTTTATGTCATTAATTGATACCTTCTTCCTATACACCTACAGGCAAAATCAGACTGCTATATGTAAACATTACAAACAGTAGAAAAGGATAGCAGATTATTATAACACACATACGTATTTTCATGTAATAAATTGGTGTTGCTTAATTGGCAGTTGAGGTGACAAAAAGGAACAGACAGTGGCATATGAAATAGTGCCATGTAAACAAACAGCAAATTAGGGCCACTTAATTTTTCCTTTAATGCAGGAACTTGTGCTGCTTGATAGAACTGAGAAGTGACACATGCAGAACTGGTGGAGAGGTGCTCTTTCCCTCCCAGAGTGCATAGCTGACTTGGAGCACTCTTTGGTGTCAGTATAGCAATAAAAATCAACAGGATTCTCAAGCCTCCTACTCCCAGTAACTAAAAAATGTAAGGCCCTTTCAAGGGCCTACTAGATGATCTGTGTTGCGTGTGAAGATGGGAAGGTAGGTATATGAGTATTTCCGGATGGTGAAAAGCAGTAGTAGAAAAGTAGAAAGTAGGAAATTAGAAAGTAGAAAAATGTTTTGAATCTAAAAACTGAGGCGTGCATTCTCATTATGTAAAGGTTTCTTGTAAGACACCTTTGCTAGCAGCAGTAACACAGTATTTGAATACAAAAGAGCTGCCCTAATGTCGTGGTTTAAGCCCAGCCAGTAACTCAGCCACGCAGCCACTCGCTCATTCCTCCCCTTCTTCCCTCCCTGCTCCCAGCAGGATGGGGAGGAGAACTGAAAGAATGTAAAGCCCACGACTTGAGATAAGAACAGTCCCGTAACTAAGGTACAATACAAAACTACTGCTACTACCACCAGTAATGATACGGGAGGGAAGGAAAAAAAAACCCAAACACAAGTGATGCACAATACCACCCGCTGACCAAGACCCAGCCTGACCCAAGCAGCAGTCTGGGCCTTCTGGGTGACTCCCTTCAGTTTATATACAGGGCATGACGTGCTATGGTATGGAATACCCCTTAGTCTAGTTTGGGTCACGTGTCCTGTCTCTGCTTCCTGCCAGCTTCTTGTGCCCCTCCTCACTGGCAGAACATGAGAGACTGTTTTAAAAGTCCTTGATAGGGGTAAGCATTACTTAGCAACAACTAAAGTCAGTGGTGTGTTACCAGCATTGTTCTCAGACTAAAGCCAAAACACAGCACTGCACCAGTTACTAAGGAGAAAAATCTGAACCCAGGACACCTAAGTACCAACTTTAAAAAGTCAGTGCCTTAATTAAAGCATGGCTGTTCTGAACTAGTCAAAGCTGTCTGACTAGTTGATTTTAATTAGCATTCAGTAACCAGTGCACTGCTAGAACAGGACTGGCTTTTGTTTTTCAGGCCTTATTTTAGACCAAATTATAATACGTTTGACATGAATACCGAAGTTACTAACCATGAAAAAGAATAATCCATTTCTATTTGTTATTTTTCCCAGACACCTGAGGAGCTAGAAGATGTATCTGACCTTGAAGAAGATCATGACGCACGTAGTCGTACAAGTATTCAGACTGAAGGGAAAACTGACAGGGTATGTATTATACCAGTTGATTTAAAAAGTAATGCGATGACAGGAAAAATGCAAATTGTGATACTCTTCCTGCAAAGCCACTTACAGGCGTGCAGCAAATCATTAAAATATTTTTCAACTCTTAACAGATTTGTGAAAATGTGGAGAGGACATAAAACTGATGTGTATGACCTGAAGGAGTAAAAGAGTGTAATTAAGTCTTAAATACTTGGTGAACATGTAAATTAGAAAAATGACTACACTTAATGAATGAAATTCTACCATGTTACAGTTTCATAAATGTGTCTTGGTCTAACAGAAACCAGGTTAATAAGGAAATTTTTATATCTTGGTCTTAAGCAATTGAAGCCTGCAGGCAAACTAACAAAAAATAACCTCTATGTACGAGAAAATTCACATGCACAGGAGAGAAAGGGAATCCTAGCCATTGCAGTGTATGAGTTGCAGACATTTCCTGCTGTGTTCATGTGTGAACCTAGCCTATAGTTTATTGCTTAACTAGGGAATTAATAAGGAAATATGAAGAAATTAATACAGTATTGACAATTTCAGTGTTTCCAGAAGTGCTTAATCAGGTTTTCCTGTTGTATCATCATTTAACCTAAGGACTACACTATATTACAGTTTTTTGTTTATTGTTTTAAAGAGCCTGTTGTTTTTAAGACCCTGAAAACATTTTCGAGCTAGCAGAAGGTTTCTTAGTACAAAATGGATGCATTTAGCAAACATTAACCTCCGTTATGTTTCAGTTTTAAATCATGTTTCAGCAAAACTGTGCTCTGTTTACAACTTTCTGAAGTGAAAAGATCCATGGGCCAGAAATGTCTACTTCATTATTTGTTTACTTAACACGTAGAGGAATAACAGATTTCTTGCACTTGATTGATTGTAGTATTATTCCCGTTATGGAAATTATAAATTATAGAACTAGCTAGGAAAAAGCAAAACTTTTCAGTATAAAAAGAATTATGTGAAGAAAATGGCATTTTAATTCACATCTGTTTCTCAGGACACGTAGTTTTTAATTCAACAGAACCAAATATTTTCTTTATTAAGACACCAATAATAATAATAATAAAAAAAAAAACAACCCAAAATGAACATTGTTCACTTGTGTTGCATATGTGTGTATCGGTTATATGTTAATTGTCAGTTGATGCTTACAACACTGTGAGAAATATAGCTGTGTGAAAGCTCACCTCATTCAATCTTATTACTCAATAAACATAATTGGCAATTAAAATATACTGGCTGCCCCTTTCAATTTAAATTACTCTCTGGAAATGTTAGCACATTGTCCTCACGTTACAGGCTAAAATTCCTATTGCAGTTAAGAAAGGCAAGGTTTTCCTTCAAAATGTTAACCACGTAGGATGCTTTCAACTTGTTTGGAACAGGTATGGATGCTGTGCTTGCATATTTTCATAAATATCCCATAATGAAAGCACTTGAAGTTTTTCCTCTTATGGGGAGAACAGAAGTAGAAGTCTGTAGATGTTTACTTTCACAGTGTAGTAACAAAAGATCCACTAAAGCTTTAAAAGATCGTGTTTACATACATAGTCTTCAGTTAAAACAGAGTACTACTTTAAAGGGAATGGGTTTTGGGAAAAAAAAAACCCCCGACATAAGTAACACATACTTCCAGATGACTACATGAAACAGGAAGTAAATGCTGAAGACTGTTGTAGGTAGGGGACTGGATATTGAGAGTCAGAGGCATAGTTTATTGCTGTAGAGAGGTACCTTTGGCATGTGGTTTTCCTTGTATTAAATGCGTAATATCTAATCGGAACTGTCAATGAATTCGGTGGGGAGGTGGAAGGGACAATTATTTATAGATAAACTATGGTTAATACATCTGAAAAAAAACCAGCAACAGTATTTAACAGTATAGGATGTACATTTCTATTTTTTCTTCTATTTCTCACCAAAATAATAAAATTACTGTAAATGTTCCTTTTTAGGGTATCTAGATAGCAGTCATTGCTTAATGCCTGATTCTGTATCTTTACTTGGGCACAATTTTCTTATATTTCAGATTATATCAGGGCCATAACTGGTGCATTACACCCAAAATTAATAGAAAATAATAGCTTGGATTAAAGTAGGTACATGTCCTCTCAGCCTGAGTCAACATATTGACAAAACTTTCATGGACATTTTTCTTAAAAAAGTGTTTGAACAAATGTATTTGCTGCTGCAGCAAGCATGAACAACAGCTTAAGGCCTTTTTTGTTTTGACTGCTTTTGATAATGGTACTTCAAGATTTATACCTAGAACCTATTTAGCAATATGAAGAATCTGTTTAGGGAAGATAGATTTTAAGGTTTAGATAGGGATTGTCTTGGTTTTTGTTCTGCAGTAGATTTCTGTGCTATTGCAAGGCTTTTGCATACAGTGGTAACACTAAGAATGTCAGTGTTCCAGAAGTGATGTAGCAAGATTGCAGAGTAGCCTTTTTTCCTTTTTAAGTTCTTTCTTTTGGGCATTTCTTATATTGAAATTATTTGTACGTATCTGTCTCGATACTAGTTTGCATAACAGCACTCTGGATTCCTCTTCCTTTGTCAAGAGTGTTGTATTTTTCTCCTGTCACATCTCTCACTGCTTCAACAGGGAACTAGTGCTTTATGAAAGCGTGTTTTTTTCATGCTCTTTGTGTCACAACATATAGCCTGTAAAACCAGATGTGATGTGCATGTGCAACTTGTAACAAATGCAACATCTTAACTAGCAGATCTCATTTTCTTTATGTAAGAAAAACTACTATATTGTTAATTATAAATTCTTCAGACTCTCGCTCTATGTAGAGAGACTATAGGTTAGTGGTGAGATAGCAGGGCTGAGATTTGATCTTGCATTTATGTTCCTGACTCTACAGTAGGTAATCTTGGAAATGTTACTACTTTGATCCTTCCCTCAGATAATTCCATATCTCTAAAATGAATATGATAGTGTTTATGGCATCATCCCACACCGTGGCATGCAGGTTAACTTGGGCAGTGTGCTGTGAGATGTCTCAGTAATTAAACTGGATAGCAGTACTGATTATTATTTGTAGGGTGGTTTTATATCCTTGAAGAATACCCATAGGATCAAATTCTTAGTTACAATAAAAACAAGTACCTTGTGGATCCAGGGACTAATGCAGTTTTTCTCAGCTGAAAGTTACATCTTCTGGTTGTTGTGTCTCATTTGTGTAGTTACTCTGCAGCTTATCACACAGTAATTTTGTTTGAGGAAATTTATGCCATCATGATCAGTATAATTCCAGAGAGGGTAGTTAGTGGCTTATTACCATATGATTTTGCACTGAATAGAAGGTCAAGTAAGAATTTGCTCCGTTAATTTTTAGACTTAGAAGACTTTTTTTAAGTTACTAAAGTTAGTGAAGAGAACATCTTAGCTGAATTTCAGAGTTATTGCTAGAGGTTAGGTGCTCATATTGAAGAAGATGCAAAATGTTTTATCTCATAATCAACTTGGAGATCAGAAGAACAGAAATGCTTTTTATCCAATTATGGTATATCTAAAAATATACAGCAACTGACATGGCAGCATAAATGCTGGACTCAGCAGGCATGCTACAAGTCTTAAAATTGTGAGAAGTCAGCTGGTAGTAAACTTTACAAAAGAAATTGATCTTTTTCCAACTGCGAGTATCACATACCCACATAATTTATCTCTAGGGAAGATCCTATGTATTCAGTTTGTGATGAATTGCTGAATATCCACCATTCTCTATTTTACCTCTTTATCCAAACTTAAACAACTGTTCACTGAGTAGAAAGAGTAGGTTGCTTTGTAGACGCTTTTTATGGATTTTAACAGTGTCACTTTTGACTCTACTGTATTCATGAAATGTAGTTACATACTGACATTCAGAACCCATTTGTATAGCAGTCTTTCTAAGTGCCTATTTTATGCTCACCTTCCTGATAAAATAGGCTCAGCTGATATGCATGTATTTTATGACAATGATCTATGAAGATCATAGAAGAAAAAACAAATGTTACAGTTAGAACTGTTTTAAAATAGTTTGATTGAAATCCATTACTGTCCTTTGAGTGATTTGGAGGGATCTTGTTCACTTCCACCAATTGATCAGCTGACTTTGCAGCAGGGGAACAGAACGTAGGTGAGATGGCTTCTTGTGGCTGCTGAGTCTGTGGTGGAATGAAAAGCTTAGCTCTCAACTGTGGCAAAGCAGGGACATGAATTAGGTCTTCTGGAATCTGTGTCATTGTCCTATAGCTACAGCATGTGAAGAGCATGTTATTTTGTGTTCTTGCTTGTGAAAGCTGTGAAACGCTTTTCATGTACTCCATCAGGAGAGAGTAGGTTTTGTTTTCTTTTTAACCTACAAAATTGAAGAACACAGTTTTTCTCTTTTATTCTCTACAGTTATACGACACACAACAACCAACAAAGCAGGAAGTGTTAAATAATTTTTAAAAGGAGGTTCTTCCATTTGAAAAGGATATCTGTCTTGCCTCTGTCTCAGAAGGAGTTTTTGATAACATAGACAATTGCTTGAATCTGTAGTGCTTTTTTTCTGTTGCTTTTCTTTCTTCTTGCTTCCTGTAAGTAGTAAGAATTTTGGTAGTGTGGATCTGGACAGTCATTTGTCTTAGGGTATCAGAAAAAAAAATGAAAGATCTTGTCAGTCTAAGACCTGGAGAGAATAATCATAAGTTCATATGAAAGTCAATTCATTAGAGTGTAGCCAGAGACAAAGCTAGGCCAAAAGCCAGGGCCAGTTCTGGGGTTGGGGTCTCATTGGTCAGTAATACAGCAGTGAGAGAAGAGTCAAAATCTTCAAGTGTTTATTCTCTATATGTCCTCTGTTTTTGTCATTATGTGGACAAATTGTTCTGACCTTAAAATTCCAATGTCTGTGATAGCAAATGGAATGAATCTTGGAGGGATCTAAAATGAAAAGAAATACCGATTTCAAATTGCAAGTGGGATAATGCAAATAACCCCAATGTTCGATCGAGACTCCCAGCTACCAGGGATAAACAGCCTTTTAAAGAGTTAATTCAAGAAGTTAAAGAAAAAACTATATTTGGGTGTTTTTTCTAATAGAAGGAAAAAAATATAACTTCTCACCTAGTTTTAACTCTGCTACTGCAATTAAAAAAAATGTTTTGTCTTAGAAGTAATGAAAAAATAATTTTCTCCTGGTGGACAAAATAAAACTGCACTCATAAAATAACAGTCATTCAGTTTAGATCTTTATTTCACATTTACCATTATGTTGTGTATTCTGGTACAAAATCGTATCTGTGCTTAATAGGTTGTCTATACAGTTGTTTTATTTTGTTGCTGTACTTGGTTTTCAAAAGCTGTATGAGGAAAATTAAAAGTCAAGGTCATAATTTTAGTTTCCTTTGTCTCTTTCTTCCAGTGGATAATGTGTCTTATTCCACCTGAAACATAGGTGGATATTGTATGTCACAGTTCCCTTATTAAAATGTCACATTTCTTGTGGTTTCCAGATGTAGGCCTGTGTCCTTGAACTCAAAACAGTATTGAAGCTGTTGCACCAATCAGTAAATATAAATTCGATTATAGAAAGTTATCTTGACTCTCTAGCCCAACTCTTATTTTTGTCTTCCCCGGCAAGTTTATGTTACAGCCATGAGGAAGATGTGTCTTCTCTGGTCTGATTTTGGTTTTTTTTTGATTTATTTTTAACAAAAGAGAAAAATAATTCCTTAAAATAGTTACAATGTCTAATTCTGTGACTGCAATTATAACATAGTTATACTTCGGGAGACCTGTAATTTCCTGTGATCCATGTAAATGGGAAAATTAACCTGTGACAGAGTGATTCCATCATAAGTAAAATCTCTGAAATGGCATGGCTTGAAAACCTTTGGCATTACATATTAAACTGCTTACTTGTTGTATTAACTGTAAGTAATTCAGCCACTGCCTTTGCATTTTATGGATGGTAGATAATATTTTATAAACAAGAATATTTACTGTTTAATTGCAGCAGAATTAGAGTGTGTTAATAGTTGCTGTATGTACCTGAGTTCCTCATGGCCTGCGGTGCAAGAGATGGACTGCTTCAGGGAGAAGGTGCTCAGTATGCAGTAGAGCCATCAAGACCAACAGGCCCAAAGATCTTGCTTCCTGTGGCAGAGGTATTATGAAGGGCCAGGAGTGCCATATGGCCACATATCTTAGCCCCTGTCTACTTGTTACTAATGGTTTCACAGACACCACAGTCCCCATTACATGGAAGTAATTTATTCAGCTCAACCTAGGAATAGTATATAGATCGTAAAATTGAGCTCAGGTTTGAAGAGTTGGCTCAGGCCACAGTGTTTTTCAACTATGTATTTAATAATATCCAGAGATTTTGTTTAAAAAAAAAGAAAAATACCCAGACATAAAAGTTTTGCAAATCAAATTACTTTGTATTTCAGGCAAAGATGACTCAACTGCCAGAGGCTGAAAAGGAAAAGATAGCTGAGCAAGTGGCTGACTTCAAAAAAGTCAAGAGTAAGCTTGATGCAGAGATTGAAATATGGGACGATACTAGCAATGACATCATTGTTTTGGCCAAGAGGATGTGTGTGATTATGATGGAGATGACTGACTTCACAAGGTAATTATGCAAAAAAAGAGATTTCAATATTTAAAAATATTGGAGGCCATTTTCATGTTGTTACAGCAGAAAATACGGAGATTTTTAATGTTGGGTGACAGCATCTTTACAAAATGGAGTGGCTAAGCCAATGTAGTTAGTGTCGGCACACTAGCTAGTAGTACTGAAATATTGGAAGGGAGGTTTGAAGTTTTGAACTATGCTTGTCATAGAAACATAGAATGGTTTGGGTTGGA